>NW_007243618.1:173978-193689 GCF_000164805.1 Carlito syrichta
CCCAAAGGCGCGGGATTACAGGCTGAGCCACCGAGCCTGGCTGATGTGTTTTTTTAAAAAGATTCTTTGCATAAGTTTTCAGAATTTCTAATGCATTTCTGCTTAATTGTTTTGGTCATAAAATGGTGTTAGAGTGTGTCTAGTGCTTTTTCTTTATTTAGTGAGATGATCATGTGGTTTTTGCCTTTTAGCCTATTGATATGGTGTATGCTCTGGCTTAAATGATGGTTTCCCCTCCAAAATTCATGTTGAAACAATCTACAATGCAGTTGTATTAAGAGGTGTGTTTTGTGGGAGATTAAGTCATGTGGGCTCAGCCCTCATGAAAGAGGTTAGCACACATATAAAAGGACTCAAGATTAAAGGAAGTAAGGTGGAAGGATTGCCGGAGCCCAACAGGTTGAGGCTGCGGTGGCCGGGAGCGGCCACTGTACTCCAGTCTGGGTGACAGAGTGAGACTCCAACTCAAAAAGAAAAAAAATACTCTCTTGCCTTTTGATCCCTTTCATCACTTCACTTCTACTGTATGAAAACACATCTCTCATTTCCTATGAAGGACACAACAACAAGGCCCCATCTTGGAACCAGAGAACAGCCCTCATCAGACACTGAATACTGGCACCTTGATCTTGTACTTTGCAGTCTTGACCTGTGGGAAAATAAATTTCTGTTCTTTATAAGCTACCCAGTCTTTGGTAATTTGTTATAGAAGTACAAATAGGTTGAGGCAGTATAGCACATTGATTTTCAAATATTATGTAAACTTTGAATTCCTGAAATAAATCCCACTGGTCATCTTGTATAACCTTTGGTATATGTTTTTGGATTTGGTTTATTAGCATTTTGTTCAGGATTTTTGCATCTATACACATAAGGGATATTGATTTCTAGTTTTCTTTTTTTGTCATGTATTTTTCTGTTTTTGGTATTTGAGTAATACAGCCCTCATAAGATGAATTGAAAGGGTTTTTTTTTATTCTGCTTTTACAAAGAGTTTGAAAAAAATTAGTGCTAATTCTTTAAGTGCCTGAAAAAATTATCAGTAAACTTATTTTGATGTGTGATTATTTTGGAGGTTATTTGACAGTCAATTCAATCTCTTTATGTACTATATGTCTATTTGGATTTTCTTTTTCTTCTAGAGTCAGTTTTGGTCATTTGTGGTATTTTTTTTTTTTTGAGTTGGAGTCTCACTCTGTCGCCCAGACTGGAGTGCAGTGGCTGCTCCCAGCCACCGCAGCCTCTACCTGCTGGGCTCCAGCGATCCTTCCACCTCAGCCTTCCAAGTAGCCGGAATTACAGGCATGTGCTACCACACCCAGCTGATTTTTTTGATTTATTGTAGAGATGAGGTCTTGCTGCCCAGGCGGGTTTCGAACCCGCGGGCTCAGGCAATCCACTCACCTCAGCCTCCCAAAGACGCGGGATTACAGGCTGAGCCACCGAGCCCGGCTTGTTTTCCATATATTTTAATGAATGAAATGGGTTTCTGATTTTTTGTTCATACTGTCTTTACTTTGGTATCAAGTTTCTTCTATATTATAAAATTGGTTGTGAAATTTTCTCTCTTTTTCGATTTTGAAAGCACTTATTTAATATTACAATTACAGGCTGAGCCACCGAACCCAGCTGTCATTTGTGTTTTTCTAACAATGTATCCTCTTCATCTAAGTTATCTAATTCATTGGTATACAAGAACTCATTGTAGTCCTTTATAATACTTTTTATTTAATAATGTTGGTAGTAATAATCCCCTTTTAATTTTTGATTCTGATAATTCAAGGCTTCTCCCTCTTTTTCTTGGTTAGTGTTGCTAAAAGTTTGTCAATTTTGTTGAGCTTTTCAAAGATATAATTGTCATTTTCATTGACTCTAGCTATTGCTTTTCTATTCTGTTTTATTCATTTCCATGCTAATATTTATTATTCTCGTCTTTGTGCTTACTTTGCACTTAGTTGCTTTAATCTTTCTAGGTTCTTAAGATGGAAAATTTCTCTACTGATTTGAAAACTTTCTTGGAGAATGCTTTGTGTCTTGTGGTATAAGTCTATTACTTTTGAGAATTATTGATGTTGCAGAATATTTAAGAAGATGATAAGACAATAACTGGTATGTCTGTCTATTCTGCCCACAAATGTACCTAGAAGGGCTTTTAACTCAGTTCTTTATTTTTAAAAAGGTGAAAAATTTATTTCAAATGAATAAATTCACAATATAGCATTAGAGCATCATATAATGTGCTGAATTTAAATTAACATGAGTATTAGCATGAATACACCATATGTATATGTGAAAATGTACAAATATTAAAGAATATTATTTTGGATTGGAATAGCACTTTCTCTTCATCATGGATTGGAGCACCTCTTAGACATGTGATGCCAAAAAAAAGGTTTATGTTTCGGATTAATTTTGGTCCTTAACTTTATAATCCCTAAATACATTACTTCAGTCCTTTTCTGTTTGAGTTTCTTGCCAGATTTCTTGAACTAGTCTTCTAATTTTACTTACTTAATGTGAGTCACAGAAAATTCTGTCCCTCTGCCTTTAACTTCACAAACTGTCCTCTTAAATGTGTGTGTTCATTAATTCTATTTCCAAGAAGATTGCTTTCCTTCAAGGGAAACTAAACTTTTGTATGTAGCATATAACTCCTTAATACAAGAACAATTGTTTTTGTGCTTCTTTGCTGTGACTTTTATGACTGTTTGATGTGTTCATTATCTTTATTGCTGCATAGTTTTTCTTCTGTCCTATCTGTAGCTCAGCTTCCTTGTACATGTGGGAAAAATTTTAGCCTACTCTGATTTTTGATGAAGATAGCAATTCTAGGATGAGCCTGACGTCTTTCACATTTCACAACATTATAATTACTTTTTTAAACTAAGATTCTAAGACTATTAAAGACCTACCTGGTTATATCAGTAACCCTGGTTTCTTTTCACACACATTATGTGAGGCTGCATTCACCATTTATTAAAACCATAATTTTTATCTAGTAATGATTATTTGGCAACAGGTTGGAGGAGCTTTCTAATCTACATTTCATCCATGTATTATACATATTTGAAATATTTTTATGAACCATATTATCTAGAATAGTATAAGCACATGTCTTGTTATCCATATATTTACAATTTAAAGAATAATAATAACAATAAAACTACTCAGAAAAGGAAAATTATAAAAATGGTTGAAGCCACTTAATTATTCCTACTTAATGGCATTTCAAATTCAAGAAAATCACTATTCTGAATTTTGTTTTTATAGTTTTCCGGCTTCTCTATATAGTTTGTCACATTTGCATGTATCCCTAAACAATATATTATGTTGTTTGCCTGCTTTTAACTTTATATCAATGGGATCATGTGGTTTATATTATTTTGTGTGTAACTTCTTTTGCTTAACTTTATCTTATTGATATCATATTGAGACAATATGTTCATATATTTTCCACAATTTTCTGTTTGTTGCTTATCTTTGCTTTCTTGATTTTCGGAATATATATATAGATATAGTTGGTTAGATTCTAATAATTATTAGTCATATGATTCATAAATGGAATTTTTCCAGATTGTGACTTTCTTATCCCTTCCATTTTATCTTTTGCTAAGTGAAGGTTTTAACTTTAATTAAATTTACTAATTTATTTTCTTACAGTTGAAGATTTTTTGCTCTTGTTTAAATTTTATCCTATATTTCTTCTAAAAGTTCAATTTTTTTCTTTATATTTAGTTCTTAATGTATCTAGAATTAATTTTGTTTGTGATGTAAGATAAGTATCTATTTTTATTTTTCAAATACAAATTAAAACTTAAAACTAAAAAGCTTTTTGAATGTCCAGTGGTTTACTAATTTTTTTTACCATTGCTCATTGTAATTACTACATGTCTCATTGTGATCTAGCACTGATTCTCATTTATACATACAGAGGAAAAATTTTATATCATATTAAATATCATGTATGATGAACTGTAGAATTTTATATTGCATTTCAATTAATTTTTGTTGAGATAATTGTAGATTTGAATGCAGTTGTGAGAAATAATACAGGGAAATTTAATGTACACTTTATTTGGTTTTCTTTATTGGTAACTTCTTGCATATTTTCTATTTGTTTGCGGCCCACTAAATTAATTTCATGTGATTGAATGATGAATAAAAGCATTCTTAAGAAATGCTTTTCCAGTAAACTCTAATGTCAAATCTGTCTTATAAAGCTTACACATATGCATGCGTGCATATGTTTTGGGCAGTGTATTATTTCCAATTATATATTAGAATATCATTGCAATTACTAAGTATTGGAGATCTATAATTATATTTGATAAGACAATATCATTCTATTTTTTCTTCCTTAAAATTGACTCAGCTATCCTGTGTCCTATGTTCTTTCATATACATTTTAGAATAACTCTCATGTGTTGTGAACAAACCACACTGAATCATGAATCAATTTTGGAAAAATTAGCATCTTTATTATATTAAGTTTTTCTATAAATGAATATTGCATGCATCTCTACTTAATATTTTCAAAATACATTTTAATACATATTAATATTTTAACATATATTTTAAAATATATGTGTTACAGTTATTTCTAGGTACCTTATTATTGCTGTACTTGTTAATATTGCAATGCTTCCCTTAAAAATAACATGTTTTTACATGAGCACAATAGTTGGAACAATACACACTGGATACTGCTAAAGGAGGGAGGAAGGGAAGGGGGATAAAGAGCACATAATTACACACAGAGTACCAGGTTCACTATCAGGGGTAGAGAGGGGCTAACCTCACCCACCTGCGTGTAGTTTACTTAAGTAGTAATTCTCACATGTATCCCACAACTCTAAAACAAACAAATGAAATTTTATAACTGTTATGGTGTATTAAAATATAATTGTTCATATTGATTTTTATATAACATAATTTTGATTATTTTATTATTTTTAATAATTTTAAAATTATTCTATTTTTCATGTAAACAAATAATAGACTTTTTTTATTGCTTTCTAAACTGTGTACTTTTAATTTAATTTGTAGATTTAGTGCATTGGCTAGGACTTCCAGTAAAATACAGACTATAAATGTTAATATTAGAAATTCTTATTTTGATCCTTATTATAAAGGGTAGAAAGTTTGACTGTTATTTTGTTCCAGGCTTATTTACTACAAGTATTTTTTTTATCAATTAAAGATGTTTTCTACTATTCTTACCCAGAAATTTTTTTATGAATAGTTGTTGAATGTCAATTTTTTTCACATATTGATATATTCATATTTTTTCTCCCTTAACCTTATAATATATGTAAAACATATAAAAATGTTTTAATAGCTGGGCACAGTCGCTTATGCCTATAATCCCAACACTTTGGGAGGCTGAGGTGAGAGAATTGCCTGAGCCCATGGGTTTGAGACCAGCCTGGGCAACTTGGCGAGACCTCATCTCTACAATAAATCAAAAAATTAGCCAGGCATAGCGGCATGTGCCTATAGTTCCAGCTACTTGGATGACTGAGGCAGAAGAATCACCAGGTCCCAGCAGGTCGAGGCCATGAGTGTGCCACTGTACTCCAGTCTGGGTGACAAAGTGAGACTCTAACTTAACAGGAAAAAAAAGAAAGAAAAGAAAGAAAAGAAAAAAAAGTCTAAAAAATATTTTAATACCCTAATTAATACATTTTTGAATATTGACCCAGTCTTAACATTTGAGAGTAAATCTAACATGGTCATAATGTATAATCTTTTTATTGCATTGTTGGTTTTGTTTTGTGAATATTAAAAGATTTTTCCTTTTTTTTGAGTTGGAGTCTCACTCTGTCACCCAGACTGGAGTGCAGTGGCCGCTCCCAGCCACCACAGCCTCGACCTGCTGGGCTCCGGCGATCCTCCTGCCTCAGCCTTCCATGTAGCTGGAATTACAGGCACGCGCTACCATGCCCGGCTGATTTTTTTGTTTATTGTAGAGATGAGGTCTCGCTGCCCAGGTGGGTCTCGAAACCACAGGCTCAGGCAATCTACTCACCTCAGCCTCCCAAAGACGCGGGATTACAGGCTGAGCCACCGAGCGAGGCTTGTTTTCCATATATTTTAATGAATGAAATGGGCTTCTGATTTTTTGTTCATACTGTCTTTACTTTGGTATCAAGTTTCTTCTATATTATAAAATTGGTTGTGAAATTTTCTCTCTTTTTCGATTATGAAAGCACTTATTTAATATTACAATTATTTGGTACTTCATTTTGTGGAACTTGCCTGTGAAGCCATCTGAGTTTGGAGTTTTTATTGTGGGAAGATTTTAACTTGATTTTTTAAAAAAATGCGATAAATTCTCGCTTTAGGCTTGGTCACCCAGGCTGGAGTGCAGTGGCTTGATCATAGATTACTGCAACATTGAACTCCTGAGCTCAAACGATCCTCCTGCTTCAGTCCCCAAAGTAACTGGGACTGCAGATGTCTATCACAACATCTAATTTTTTAAACTTTTTTTTGTAGATATGGTGTCTTACTATGTTGTCCAGGCTCCTGGCTTCCAGCATATTCCCACCTTGGTCTCCCAAAGTGCTAGAATTACAGGTAAGTTGTTTTTAAATTTTATTTTATAACCATTTATGCATATTTATTTATTTTAATTGTAAATTGATAATTTATAATTGCAATGTATAGGGTACAAAATGATGTTATGATTTATGAATACAATGCAGAATAATTAAATAAGTCAACATATCCTTTTTCTCAAATACTTAACTTTTTTGTAGTGAGAACATTTGAAATTTACTATCTTATCAATTTTGAAATGTACAATACTCTATTATCAACTATGTTCACCTCATTATGCAATGGACCAAAAAAAAGTAATATAAAACCATATTTCTTCTATCTGAGATTGTGTAACCTATGACCATCATCTTCCCATTTTCCTACCCCTCAGTCTTTGTAATCACTATTCTATTCTCAGCTCCTAAGTGATCAATTATTTTCCATTCTACATATAAGTGAGAAAATGCAGTATTTGTTTTTTCTGTGCCTGGCCTATTTCACTTGGCATAATGTTATCCAATTTCATCCACATTGTTACAAATTATAAAATTTCCTTTTTTATTTAAGGCTGAATAGTATTCCATTGTGAATACATCTTCTTTATTAATCGATCTGTTGATGGGCAGTTAATTCTGTTACTTGACTAGTGTGAATAGTGCTGCAACGAACATGGTAGTGTGTATATCTCTTTGACAAACTAATTTAAATATTTTTTCAGGAAATTCCCAGAAGTAAGATTGTTGGATTATACAGGGTAATTCAATTTTCAGTTTTGAGGAATCTCCATAGTTTTCCATCATGGCTGTGTTAATTTATATTCCCACCAAAGTGTACAAGTTCTGCAGGATGTACAAGAAGCATGGTGCTGACATCAGCTCAGATTCTGATGAGGGCCTCAGGAAGCTTTCTTTCATGGTGGAAGTCAAGGGGAGCTGGTGTGTGACATGGTGACAGATGGAGCAAGAGAGAATGGAGGGGTCCCACTGCTAGTGGGAATGCAAAATAGTGAAATCTCTTTGGAAGACAATGTGGTGATTTCTGGAAGAACTAGAAATTGTCCTTCCATATGACCCAGCAATCCTCCTACTGGGAATATAACCAGAGGAACTCAAGTCATTCTACCAAAAAGATACCTGCACGTGCATGTTTGTTGCAGCTCTATTCACAACAGCAAAAACATGGAAAGCACCATGCTGCCCATCGATGCTGGACTGGATTAAAAAATGTGGTACATATACATAATGGAATGTTATGCAGCCATAAAGAAGGACAAATGGACTTCACAGCAACTTGAATGGATTTAGAGTCTGTCATACTCAGTGATCTATCACAGAAACAAAGAACAGAGTACCATATGTTCTCATGCATAAGCGGACCTTGAACAATTATCATAATACTATAAGAAAGGGATTGGCAGTAGTGGGAAACTTCCAGGGGAGGGGAATGAGATTGGCAGTTGAGGTAAACTGCCAGGGCAGGGTGGGGCACACCTCATCAACAAGAGTACCTGCATAATGTACATCTTTATACCTAACCCTGAGTTGTGCCGCACATCTTTAAAATAAAGAAAAAAATGAAAAAAGAAGCAAATAAAGCTTCGATAGTGGAACTCAAAAAAAGAAAATGAAGATCCATGAAATGATTAGCAAGGAATGAGCTAAAAGAATATATGAATAGACAATTTAATGAAGTTTGGGAAACAATACAGAAGAAAGGAAGACAGGCAAATTGTATTTTTAAAGTAAGTGACTGTAAGCCTATTCCAATTTTGTATTTCTTTTTTAGGGAGGAATTTTCAGTATATTTTACCTATCATATTATGGGAACACACGTCCCTTTCCTATTTAGGAAGTTGTGCCTTCTGTTCCCCATTGAGAATCACTTATCTAATGTATATTGTATGTATCCTTATAAATGAGTCCATCTTCACCCTTATAATGAGGAAACAGACAGATAATTTGTAACTTGTGTGTCTTGTGAAGATGGAGCAGATGTTTCTTGATTTTTAATCCATTATTCTATGTCTTAGTGATTTTTAAAAATCTAATTCAATACTTCTTTGATGAAGACAGTTTTTCATTAGCTCTATTCAGTCATAAAATGTAAATGGGTGACATAGATTGAGAGAAAATTTTGGCCTAAATTTTAAAGTAATTCTTTCTATCATCTACTGTTGTTAGGGGGGGAAACTATATTTCTTAAATTTTCCTTCGCAGTGATGAAAGTAACACTTATTTGTGCCCTGATTAATTTCTTTTTCCAGGAAAGGAAAATTAACTTAATTTCATTGTTGAGTTTAAATAAACACAGATTGTACGTCCCTGGCATTTATAAAAGTTTTCCTTAAGAGTGAACATGCCTACCTACAAAGAACAGGTTTTCTATTCTGGTCCTCCATGAATTATATAGGGACTCACTCCTGTGAAGAAAATTTATGGTGGTTTGAGAGTTCAAAGACTGGTTGGATATGTCTAATTCATGGATTCCATAATAGAAAGTCAACTTGACAAACAGATATAAACTATATTTTCCAATATAACCTATAATGGTAATAAAATAATGTTTTGAGTGCCATCTGTCTTACAACCATTTTTCTTCTAACGTGTTCAGAACTTGAACAGAAGAAAACAGTTCTTTTAAACCCAAATTCTGGTGTGTTAGATTGAGATCTCTGAGAAATCTTTAAAGAACAGAATTATGGGTCAAAATAACATGCTTAGGGGCTTATTTTTGGCCAAGGTACATAACTTTGGCTTTGGACTTCAGTGTGCAAACATTTTGTTTTGTCAGTTTGTAACATCTTTTACTAGGCAGTGTTGTTGGGATTTGTAGTTGTACACTTGGCTTTTAAATTATATAACATGGACAGAACATTTTTGACCACAGATAACAAGTGGAATTTTCACCTTGGTGAATGTGATGGACAGCTTTCAAAGATAGTTCTCAGTGATCTCTATCTCCTAATATTTGGACTCTCATGTAGTACTTCACCCATTGAGTTTGAACTGCATCTAGAAAATGTTTCTAACAAATGATATGGTAAAACCAGTGGGATGTCATATCTGTGATTAGGCTGCAAAAGCATGTGACTTTTATCTTTCTAACATTCTCCCTATTATTTTTTGCCTTGTATTCTTTGATGAAGTAAACTGCCATTTTGAAGAGGTCCACATGGCAAGAAGCTAAGAGCAACCTCCATGTAACAGCCTGCAAGTAACTGAACCCCTGAGTTCAATAGCTCATAAAGAAATGAATATTGCCAATATTCAGCTGACAAAGAACTGAATGCTGCCAATAGGAGTAAGCTTGAAAGTGGTGCCTTCCCCAGTTGAGTTTTCAGATGAGACCACAGGTTCAGTCAGTCAACAGCTTAATTGCAAGTGTGACACCGTGAGACAGATGACATGGTAAAACCATGCCCAGATATCTTCCAAACAGAAACTATAATATAATAGATGTATATAATTTAAGCCAATAATTTGGGGCGATTTGTTATGCATATATATCTAATACAACAGAAGCAAGTTATCCAGAAACAATTAATACTTTTGATAGAAACAGCTGCATTAAGTAAAGAGTAAATAAGTATTTCCACATTAAGAAAAATTGAGCACCTCAGCAAAGTGTAGGGTTGGCAACAAAGTGAGGTCAGTCATAGACCTCAATGAAGAAGCAGGTCAAGGAGGCCTTAGTCTTATAGAGTATACTGCAGATGGCCTTTGTCAAATGGGGGAAGTTTTAAAGTATAATCCATGCCCGTTTGACTTTGAATTATATAAACATTGGCTGAAGCATATTTTGGGGTCTCATGTGGTCTGTAACAGATGCATGAGTATTGAAGAGATCTTAGTAAGCAGGAATAGTTGAATCAAGTAAAAGGGAATCTTTCCAAATATCAGCTATTCAAAGATCATTGGCTTTTGTTTTATTGTTTTTCTGCTAAGTCTACAAGAAAATACATGAAATGCATGTGTGTTTTAGAGTACTAGTGTATTTTGTTCCAACTTTAAAGTGTTAGTAGCCAACTCATAAAGACTAGAATGCCACATTGGCTCTGTCAAAATTCTTTTTGTATTTGAGGTTAAGTAGAAAACTGTCATAGTGGTTACCTTAAGTTCATGTATTTGACCTATACATTCAATTATTATCTTCCTGCCAAAAAGTATTGAGTTGAGTCTAGCTATATTACTTACTCACATTTTAATTATGACTTTAGATTGCAGAAACCCAGCTTATGACTTTACCTAGAAAAAGGCAATATATTTTATTAGTAAATCAACAAGTGGGTTACACAGAGACTATGCCATCTTAGCTTGAGGTAGAGAAGCAAGTTAATGGAATTATTAAAAATTCAAACATAAGAAAGAAACTGAAAAGGCCCACTTTTGAGTTTTTGTCTATAGGAATCAGAGTTGTAGAGGAAATCAAGAAAGATCTACAGTGATTTGAAAAGTGCTTCAATTTTAATATCAGAATAAGAAAAATAAAAGAATGGCAATAATTAAAATATTTACTTAGACAATTTGAGGGGGACCCACAAACCCTGGAATTTATTTATAAAATATTATATATTTATTCTTGCACATTTACACTTCCATATCCGTCAAAGTGTTATCTGTTTGATGTAATACACCTATTGAGACACTTTTTCTACTGTGTAAAATAGTTTTTGAATGTATCAATTGTGATGCCTTTTAGTACTTCTGTTTTTTATTTCACTTGGTCCACATCAGCAAAATATTTCCCTTTGGGGACTTTTTTCATCCAGAAAAAAACAAAGCAAAACAAAACAAAACAAAAGGTTGCTCGAGGCAAGATCAGGATAAAAGGGAGAGTGGGGAATGGGAATCAAGTCCATTTCTGATCAAAAACTGCTATATACTCAATGTGGTATGGGCAGGTGCATTGTCGTGGTGAAAGAACCAGTCACTTATTTGCCACAATTCAGACTGTTTCTTCTGCAAATCTTGACACAACCACAACCTTCTCAAAATTTCCAGATAAAAACTTGGGTTGTTTCTGTGATAAGTCACTGAGTTTGGTGGACTCTAAATCCATCAAGTTGGTGAAAAGTCTATAATTTTTTTCTACTTTATGGCTGCATAATATTCTATAATGTATATATCATATTTTAAAAATCCAGTCCACTTTCAATGGGCAGTGCAGTTGGTCTTATGTTTTTGCTATTGTGAATAGTGCTGCAATAAACATGCATGCACAGTAGTGCATCACTGCCAGGGGAGGGGGGCACATACCACTAATAAGGGTACCTGATTCCAAACAAGGTGAAGTAAGAACCAGTGGGGGGGCAAACTTCACCTGTGCAATGATCACATACGTACCAATCCTAAGTTGTACTCCATATCTTTAAAATTCAAAAAATAAAATAAAATAATAAACTTTGGTTGCCTTTTTGATTCGTAGGAAGAAATTTTGAGTGTACAACAAGAGGCCCACCCTCCAAAGCTAATTCCAATTTTGTTGGGTCCCCACTCATAGATAAAGCTCTTAGCATAGTATGCCCTATTTTTATGAAAGGAAAAAATAGGTCTCAAAGGCCAGAATAGGATGATATAAAAGGGAAATAAAGATTGTTCCATATCTAACTTCTCTGAAAAAGATATTACCTATGGAGAAAATATCCAAGTTTTACCTAGCTCATAAAGAATGACTAAAGTCCATTGAAATTTAACAGAGGAAGAGATGAATGTTTTCAGACAACAATCAGGAATGATTCCCCAGTAGAGGATTAGGATTCAGGAGATTATTGAAAGATTGCAGATAAATAATCCAGGCAGGAAAAACAAAGAAATTGGGAAAGCATTTTACAATTAGGGATAGCTATACCAAGTGAATACAGAAAATCTGGATAGTTTTAATGAGAAAAAATTTAAAAGATCTGTGTAAAATTATATAAAAATTATTAGGTAAGTTTCAAGTCAGCTCATATTTTTAAGGTACAAATTTAGTTATAATCTATATTCTGAGGGAACAAGTCTGAGAAATGTAATATATTAGGACTTAAAAATATATATAAAAATGACATGTTAAAGGAAATTGAGACAGCATAATGATAGATCAAGTCTAGACCTAAGTTAGACATTGGACTGATGAGACAATATCTCTTGAGTACTATTATCTAAGTCTAGAAGGTGACAGTGGACATTATTTGTCTAAAGAGTAGATACCTTTGAAAGACTCAACTTTTATTTGTTCCATATGTCTCATTATCTGAGATCCCACAAAATACAATCTAGAGGAATATGTTAACAGAACAAATGTCTGTGCTAGAAATGAAAGGAAACAAAAGGAAGAACATGCCCAAATTCAGTAAAGAATCCCAGTACTACATATGTCAGAGAAGAAAATTGACCAACTTAAGAAGCAGTTAAACAGGTTAAACTGAGCCTTCTTTAAAGGTATAGAGGAACAGCAGAGGAAAATACAATTGAATTATTTTCTACCCCTAAAAGGAAAAGGTGAAATAACAGACATAAATGCACTATGTCTGGGAAGATTCAGAAATAGAGTAAAGGCATCAACCTAAGGAGCACATAAGAAGGCTGTTAATCAGTACTAGGTTATTTGGTAAACAAGCTTTAGAAACATCAACCTTGGCTTCACAACAGAAATCTACAGGGAATGATCCCACAGCAGAAGAAAATTTGGGGATAAGGATGAACACTTATTTAAGAGAAATATTTAACAAAACTAGATAGTTTCTAAGAAGGGAACAGTGTAAGAAGTTACTGTGGCATAGGACTGAAAATGTTTACTCTTTGGAGCTAATGAGACCACCCTCAGTGTAGCATTGGGATTTGAGAAACATGGGGATCAAAGCTAAAATTTCTAACGTGGGAAATTAAGAAGTCTGACATCTACAAAACGGAATATAGGCTTCAAATAAAACTTAGTGACTGGAGCCATAATCATTTCAAATGTATAAACTCTTTCAGAGATTACAAATGTCTCAGATAACATTCTCTGAGAGAACAAACAATATACTAAGATAGATGTTCTCCTCCAGATAAAGTCAATGCATAGTTTCAAAACTAATCTCTGTGGGAGATATCTTTCCATTTTTTTGAGATTCATAGGTCATGGACTCATAAACTGGCATAGACTTGTTGATGTCCTGGAGAAGCTTAAAATGGAAATTATTTTCCTCTCTTATTGCTCCTTCCCTCAGATGCTACAGGCTCATCTTTTGTAAATTTACACTCTTAATAAAAATCAGTACATTATAGAGTTGTCAATACAAATTCTTAGGCCTTAGAGGATCTATATTAATTTCATTTCAAGAATTTCACAACCCTACCCTGTTATTTTCTTCCTTAAGAAGTGATTCTGCTTGAAAAGAGTACATTTTCTATGCCACTACTCCATACCCTAAATGTAAAGCAGTCTATTGTTGCAAGAAAGACATATATATGTGGGGGGGTAGGGGGTCACATTCTCCAATATCAGCTTAATCAGTAAGAAGGGCTATATTTTATCTTCCCTTTCCTTTACTCCTTGCCTATCTCTTAATGGGGTTTAGAATTTGGCCAGGGAGAAGACATCTATCTTTAAGGACCCCCATAAATGTCAGAAGTAGAAACTTTTTTTTTGTATTTGATAGTAAAGAAATGTGAAATATAAAGAACTCAAGGAACATAAAGTTTTCGCTCTTGCTTAATAAATTTTAAAACACACACACATGTATATGCTCTGTATATCATTTTCTATAGAGATTATGATGCCTTACACAATATTAAACATGCATGTTTTAAGTGAGGCAATGTTGGTCAAAGGGTACACACTTTTAGTATAACATGAATAAGTTCTGGAGATTGAATGCCAGCAAGATGACTATAATATAATGAATAATACATATAATGCATAACTTATGTATCCTTTATCCAAAATACTTGGAACCAGAATGCTTTCAGATTTCAGTTTTTAAAAATTTTTTTAAAAATTGCATATGTATAATGAGCTATCTTAGGGATGGGACCTAAGTATAAACAAAATATTTATTTATATGCATAGACTGAACTTAATGTTATACATATTTTTAATAATTTTGTACATAAAACAAAATTTTGACTTTGTTTTGTCTGTGACCTGTCACATAAGTTCAAAGGTGGAATTTTTCACTTGTGGTGTTGTATTCACATTCCCATAATTTTGGATTTTGAAGCATTTTGGATTTGGAGTTTTGGGATTGAGGATAGTTAACTTATACTTTAAAATTGTTGATAGAGTAAATCTTAAGTGCTCTTAACACACACACACAATTAATAATTATGTCAGATGATGAATGTGTTAGTAACTTGATTGTGGTAATCATTTCACAGTGTATTAATGTAGTAAATTATGATACTGTTACACTTTAAATATTTACAAATTTTAGGTCTTTCTTGCCCATGTGTTTGTTGCACAGTCTGTGTTTACTACTCCTTCTTCCATCTGGGAGGCTCTGGTGTTTCTGCAGCTGCCTCTGTTGCCCTGTGACCTGCAGATATTAAAAGACCTATAGGGAGGATGACAGGACATCCTTGAAGAAATGCAAGAAGGCTTTATCAGATGTAGCTTCATAATATTGAACTTTCCACCATCCTGAACTTTTGCATCACCTAAAATTACTTTTAGACCCATCCAAGATAGTCACCATGGAACAGCAGACTGGCACAATTCTCACTGAGCAAGACAGAGAGTATGGACCAAGCTGCCAATAGATGGAGACATGGCAAACACTTTTGGATGAAGGAGGTATCCTGCACACAGCAAAGTTCTTTTTGAACGCATAGAGACCAGAAAATGATGGCAGATGTGGAAATCTGGGTGTCCCAACCCCCACTGTGTGCCGGGCTCATACAGAAATTGAAGCCCTGCCTGGTAAACAAGAGTGCATAATGTACCTAAAACCCTTTGGGCCTATACACCCCCTTCCCATCATGCACAAGTCAATCCCACATAGGAGAACTCCTGGTTAAGTCACAGCAGTGGGCAACTAGACCCCAAGCAGAATGAGGAAAAAACAGTGCTGGATCAGCAACTGTGAGCATGGCTCTGGCCACTTCCCAGACAAGAAAACCCCACCTGCAGAGTGAAACTTGCTGGACCCTGGCCCATCTTCCCAGTCAGATCAGGAAAAAAATCACCTTCAAGTCCTGCATGCCTACAAGGTGGATCCCCTCTTCCATCACTTGTGGCAGGAAAATTTCTCATTTTCAAGAGGAGAGTGTGGACTTGAACAAAGAGGGAGCGACATGAAAGACACCTGAAAGCTTTCTCAGTAGGAAGGTTTCTGGGCTACAAAACACAGACAGAAGATGGAAGGCCCATCCCAACCTACACTCTGCAGAGTGCTAGCAGCAGGGGCTGCCTGCTATAGTTTGAAAAACCTGCCACAGGGTGGAGCAAGGAGCAGAAGTCAATACTCCTCACTCTCTCACTGAGTGACCTACACTGAACCACCCAATGACACAATTCAAAGAAGCAAAACCAAAAGAAAATATAGAAGGAAGAGAGTCCTGTCACAAATGAGGAAAATTCAATGGAAAAATGTAGGCAACCCTTAGAATACTGAAGAGACAGTGCTCACAAAAGCATCAGAGCACAAAGAATGGAAATCCCCCTGAACCATCTGCTCAAATAATAGTCACAGAAATCAGAGACTGGATAGCTAAAATGACAGAACCAAAAGAAACTAGAAGTGAAACTCACCAGAGTCATATAGGAAGTAAAAGTGGAGTTGACCAATTTCAGAAAAGTCTATTATGAAATAATGAATATGAAGAACTCCATAATGGAAATAAAAAACAAAGTAACTAACATAGGAAGCAGGAGAAATAATCTCAGACCTTGAAGGCCAAAATATGTAATTAGCCTAGTATGTCAAAAACATAGATTAAAAAGATCAGAAAGAAGGAGCAAAGCCTCCAAGAGATGTGGGACTATGTCAAGAAGCCAAATCTATGCCTCATTGGTATCCCTGAAGCAGAAAGGGAAACTGATAACACCATGGAACAAACATGAGGTCAGTCTAGAAAACTTCCCATGTCTCACTAGAGAGGTGATGATTCAAGCACAAGAGATTCAAAGAACACCTGCAAGGTATTTCATGAGAAGACTAACCCCAAGACACATAGTAATCTGCCTCTACAAAGTAAGCATGGAACAAAAATATCCTAAAGTCAGTAAGAGAGGAAAGTCAAACTACCACCTGAGAAAGATCCACCAGAATCGCTCCAGAATTATCAGCAGAAATACTACAAACTCAAAGAAACTGGAGTGTAATCCTTAACATTCTTAAAGATAAAAAATTCCAGCCAAGAATTTCCAACAGTGCCAAACTAAGTTTCATAAGTGATGGAGAATTGTAATTCTTCCCAGACATCCAGTACCTAAGAGAATATGCCAACTCCAGACCAGTCCTTCAGAAGATGCTTGAGAATGTGCTGAACACAGAAAAAACAATGGTCATATTGGTCATAAAAGTACAGGCAAACACAGAGAAAACAGATTATATAGAGTGCTCACAAAAGTAAAAATGCACACATATATAAATACAAAAGTAAAAAGCAATCCCTTAAGAGCCTTGTGACAGGGGTACACTCTCACATTTTAATAGTCATTTTGAACATCAATGTACTAAATGCACCACTGAAGAGACACAGAGTGGCAAACTGCATAAAGAAGCATAGTCCCAAAATCTGCTGCCTCTAGGAAACTCATCTTACTGCAGAAGACACCAACAGACTCAAAGTGGGGGCTGGAAAATGATCTTTCAAGTAAATGAAAAACAGAATAAAGCAAGAGTAGCTACTCTAATATCAGACAGAGCAGACATCAAACAAACAAAAGTTTAAAAGGGCATGGGAGGGCATTACAAAATGTAAAAGGCAAGAGGTACCCATCTTAAACAAATATGCACCCATCACAGGAACACCAGGTTTTATAAAATAACTGCTAAGTAAATAAGAGATGACATTGACTCTCACATAACCATAATAGGAGACCAGAATATCCCACTAACAGCTTTAGATGGATCATTGAGGCAAAAAAAAAAAAAAAACAAACACAGAGATCTGGAACCTTAACTCAATACTCAATCAAATGAATTTAATAGAAATTTAAAGAACACTCCACCCAACATCTACAGAGTTATAGTATACAGTCTACTTATCAGCACATGGAACACACTTCAAGATCAATCCCATTTTCAGATATATCAAATGTGAACAAATTTCAAAACATCAAAATATTAATAAACATCTTCTTAGATCAAAATGGAATAGAGATAAACATCACCACCGAAGGAAGTGGCAAGATGGAGACGGGCAGCCCGGTCTCTGAAGCCCTCTGCAAAGGAGATCTGCAGTGGGTCTCTGACTCTCGCCCCAGGGGGCTGGGGACCCCAACATCGCAACCTGCTCTTCATACAGAGCTTGGCCATTGTCACTGCTGGGACATCGCAACGGACTGCACAGTTACTGCGATGCAAACAGTGCTGCTGCCACTGCCACCGCAGCCCCTCCCTCCACCACTGCTGCCATCACCACCACTGCTGTGGCCTCTGTGACTGGCAGCACATCACACCACCCAGGCCTGAGGCAATCCACATCAAACCCCTTCAGGGAAGATCTGCTGGGATCGCTGCCACCTCTCCTGCGTCCGAGACTGTCCTGCCCGCCCAGTGTAAGGCTCCTGTTGCCTGCTCAGAGGCAGGCAGCCATCTTGTTTCTGTCCAGCCCCACCCCGTCAGGGGCGAGCAGCTGAGATAGCACCACCTGCTGGCGATTCAAGGTAACAACACCGAAACAGGAGAAACAAGCTTGATAGACATAGACCAAAGTGCTGAACAGAGGGTAATCTGAGCTGTCCTTCACAGCAGATCAGGGGCAAGTGACCCTAACTGCAAACTAATTTACCAGCTTGAAAAGAAAACTAGAAATCAGACCTGAAAGGACATTGGACTTAAATGAAATGTCTCAGAGTGTGCTTCATTGTTTCTATTAGTTTAATGACTTAATTATATTCCTACAGTATTGTTCCCTATATTCTTTTTTCTTTTTCCTTTTCTTCTCTTTTCTTCTCACTGTAAACCATATCTTTGTATAGAGGAACAGCACAGTAACAAGGTGGTTGGTTAGCTTGTATGTTAGCATCACTATATGATTTATTTTTATTTTTTGTATGAGAGTTGTTTCGTCTGTAGCTGTGGTATATTGTTTTTATCTGTTTCAGTATAGGCCTCTCTCTCTATTTGTTGGCACACTCGTTTGTTTCCCTCCTTACTCCTCTATCTCTCCACTCCTCTCTTCAACCCACTATCTGCTCCATTCTCTCCCCTCTGCGAACCACATTTTATTTCAGGGAGTAAACCTACAGCCCCACTGCACGGACAGATTCCAGGGCAGTGGGAAGTGGATTCCACATTATCCACACACCTGTCAGCGAAGACCAGGACCTGCAGACAGATTTTGAATCACAGCTCTCCCCTTAAGTACATCTCAAAACTGCAAAAAGGACCACCTCCAACCTACAGTGTAACTTCAGAATTGAACAAAGTAAGAGGACATACATAAAGAATAGGAGATTGAACAAACAGAAGTAAAATCAATCCCTTTACCCCTGAATAACAGAATTAAAGAAGATGGTGACATGGAGGGAAGGAAAAAGTAGGAAGGGGGAGAAACCACACAAACGAAGAAAAACCAAAAGAAGAATATAGGTCTTGCACAGACCCCTGGGAAATCAGACACTGAGAAAACAGATTCTGGAACACAAACAATGAAGAGTCCCCAGAATGACTGGTTACATGCAACAAACCCAGACATCAAGACATTAATGCTGAGAATTAAAAAAATTGAGGAGAGACAAGAGGAAAATAGGAAGGAGCTGATGTCAGAAATGACACCAGTAAAGAATACTGTGATGGAAATGAACAACAGACTAATAAGCATGGAAAGCAGAATCAGCCAAGCAGAAGAAAGAATCTCAGAGCTCGAAGACCAAAACCCAGAACTAACCCAAACTGTCAAAAGCATAGAAAAGAAGCTCAAAAAGACAGAACAAAACCTGCAAGAGATGAATGATCACTTCAAGAGACCAAACCTAAGAGTAATTGGCATTCCTGAGGCAGAAAGAGAAACAGGAGCCACACTGGAACAAACATTTC
>NW_007243618.1:193846-195806 GCF_000164805.1 Carlito syrichta
GTTCTAAAAGAGAAACAATTTCAACCAAGAATAACCTACCCAGCCAAACTAAGCTTCATTAATGAGGGAAAATTGAAATCTTTTCCAGACATCCAATCCCTAAGAACCTACACCACCACCAGACCACCTCTACAAGAAACACTTAAGAAAGTACTGAACACAGAAGAAAAAGAAAAAAGAACAACAGCATTCTTCACAAGAGTACAGGCAAAAGATTAAAAACACACATGAACCAACTCCAAAACCCAAAGAAAGACAACAAATAAACAGGAACAACTCTGTAAGAACCTTATGACAGGGATCGACTCTTGCATTTCAATTATTAGCCTAAATGTGAATGGACTAAATGCATCACTGAAAAGACATAGAATGGCAAAATGGATAAAATATCATCAGGCAACAATCTGTTGCCTTCAAGAGACTCACCTCACTAGAAAGGACACCCACAGACTCAAAGTAAGAGGATGGGAAACAAACTTTCAGGCAAACGGACACAAAAGAAAGGAGGAGTAGCGATCTTAATTTCAGACAAAATTCCCTTAAAGCTATTAAAAATCAAAAAAGATACAGAAGGCCACTACATAATTATAAAAGGCTCAATCCATCAACAAGAAATATCTATCCTAAACATATATGCACCCAACATAGGTGCACCAACTTTCATAAAGCAACTTCTTGGAAAACTAAAGAAAGATATTGACTCTAACACTATCATAACTGGGTATTTTAATATCCCACTCACAACCCTAGACAGATCATCAGGACAAAAAATCAGCAAGGAGATCCGGAACCTCAATGTGACTTTGGACTAAATGAACTTAATTGATACCTACAGAACACTCCATCCAAAGACCACAGAATACACATTCTACTCATCACCACATGGAGCATATTCTAAGATCGACCACATACTCGGCCATAAATCAAGCATAAGCAAGTTTAAAAGGACTGAAATTCTACCAAACACCTTCTCGGACTACAGTGGAATAAAAATAAACATTGACACCAACAAGGTTCCCCCAAAACCCACAAAGACATGGACACTAAACAGCATGATGCTAAACAACTCCTGGGTCAATGATGAAATCAGAACAGGGATCAAAAGATACCTGGAAAGAAATGAAAATGAAGAAACATCTTACCAAAGTCTCTGGGATGCCCTGAAAGCTGTAGTAAGAGGGGAATTTATATCCCTACAAACACACATGAAGAAAATGGAAGGAACAGAAATTCACAACCTAACAAGCCACGTAAAAAGCTGGAAAAGCAAGACCATAAAAACCCTAATTTCAGCAGAAGAATCCAAATCACCAAAATAAAAGCCCATATCCAGGACATACAAGACAAAAAGATAATACAAAAAATTAATGAAACAAAAAGCTGGTTCTTTGAAAGGATAAACAAGATTGATGGTCCCCTAGCTAGAATGACCAAGAAAAAACGAGAAATAAACCAAATAAGCATAATCAGAAACACAAAAGATGAAGTCACATCTGACCCTGAAGAAATACAAAAGATCATTAGAGACTACTACGTACACTTGTATGGAAACAAACTTGAAAACCTTAAGGAAATGGAAGACTTTCTGACATCACACAACCTACCTAGGTTGGAACAAGAAGAAATTAGACCCTAAATAGACCAATAACAATCAAGGAAATCGACTACATAATAAGAAAACTTCCTACAAAAAAAAAGCCCTGGTCCAGATGACTTTCCAGCAGAATTCTACAAGACATTCGAGGAGGAGCCGATACCAATCCTACTGAAGGTATTTCAGGCGATTGAAAAAGGTGGAACTCTCCCCAAATCATTTTACGAAGTCAACATCACATTAATACCCAAGCCAGGTAAAGATCCAACAAAGAAAGAGAACTACAGGCCAATATCTTTGATGAACATAGATGCTAAAATTCTCAACAAGATCCTAGCAGAACTGGATTCAGCAATACATCTCAAA
>NW_007243619.1:0-694 GCF_000164805.1 Carlito syrichta
CAATTAAAAAAATTGAGGAGAGACAAGAGGAAAATAGGAAGGAGCTGATGTCAGAAATGACACCAGTAAAGAATACTGTGATGGAAATGAACAACAGACTAATAAGCATGGAAAGCAGAATCAGCCAAGCAGAAGAAAGAATCTCAGAGCTCGAAGACCAAAACCCAGAACTAACCCAAACTGTCAAAAGCATAGAAAAGAAGCTCAAAAAGACAGAACAAAACCTGCAAGAGATGAATGATCACTTCAAGAGACCAAACCTAAGAGTAATTGGCATTCCTGAGGCAGAAAGAGAAACAGAAGCCACACTGGAACAAACATTTCATGAAATCATTCAAGAAAACTTCCCTCATCTCATTAAGGATGAAAAAATTCAAACACAAGAGATTCAGAGAACCCCTGCAAGACAACAAATGAGAAGAACAACTCCCAGACACATAATAATTCGCCTAAACAAAGTTGCTGTGAAAGGAAGAATCCTAAAGGCAGCAAGAGAAAAAGGCCAGACTACCTACCAGGGAAAACCAATTAGAATAGCAGCAGATTTATCCACAGAAACCTTTCAGGCCAGGAAAGCCTGGAGCCCTATCTTCAAAGTTCTAAAAGAGAAACAATTTCAACCAAGAATAACCTACCCAGCCAAACTAAGCTTCATTAATGAGGGAAAATTGAAATCTTTTCCAGACATCCAATC
>NW_007243620.1:0-671 GCF_000164805.1 Carlito syrichta
TTCTAATCAGTAAAATGAGAGGGTTCAAGCAATCAGTGTAAAGATCCTGAAGTCCTTCAACTTTAGACATCCAAGTGACATCATGCTCCTCCCTTGGACCCTGTCCCCCCCTCTGTGTTGCTGGAGTGGCCTACCCAGAATCTAAGAGCCGCATCTCTTTAGGAATCATGGTGCCTTGGAGAAATAAAAATATTCCTTCTATCCCCTATAAACAAAAGGTTGGAGGCGATGGTGGTTCCAAGGCGATGTCCACAATCCACTTTAGGAAGGTCCCTAGGCTGAGTATGACGTGCACAGTTGTGTCCAAGGTGAGAAGTCACCCATGAAAGTCAAAGGTGAAGTGATCTCTCCAAGGTGAGATACACAACAGATGTCTCCACTGTCGCTCACAAACTGCCAGAACAATGGCTGAAGTGAGGTGGGGAAAGGAGAGGAAGCAGGGAGAAGGGAGGAGTAAGAAAAGCTTGAGGTAACATGGGCACCCTTGCTCAGATCTACAACACTGTAGGGGTCACGGTGCTGTCTTTGGTGAATGTACACCATCAAAGAAGAAAAATTCACTTTCCTCCTACTCCCTCCACTCCTCATCCTTACTTTAGTTAAACCCACTTTCCAGCCAGCTGGGGAAAGGAGGCATGTTCTATTTGTGATGTGCAAGAGGGACCAATTAC
>NW_007243621.1:0-2075 GCF_000164805.1 Carlito syrichta
AAATGGAAGTAGATGACTCAGTGTCCAAGGTCATGGAGCTAGTGGCATAGCCAGAATCTGATCCCCGGACTTTTGACTTGAATTCTTCTGTTCTAATACTAGATCATACATGACTTGCCTCTTGAGTTCAAGTCTGCCTATTGGTTGTCACAAATCTTCCAGCCCTTCTAGGTGGACTGGATGGAGAGGAGGTCATAGTTACTTACCCATATTTATTTTCCCTTCTTCATTACTAACAGAACTCCATTTAAAAGGTGGTGATGTGAACACTAAGCAACTACATTTCCCAGATATCTTTGCAGATGAAATGATCATGTGATATAGTTCTGGGTAATGGGATGTAAGTAAAGTCACTGGGTAGAAATTCTGAGGAGGTTCTCTCACAGCAGGGAAGATCCAATTTATATGCCATTTACCCCTTCATTCTCTTCTTTTTGCCTAGAATTTGGATGCCATGTTAGAGGTAGAATAGTATTCCAATTACCATTAGGCCAAGAAAACTGCATAGGCTTTGGCTCTGACATACTTGAACTGCTGAACTAATATCAGCAACTGCCTACTTTCTGAGTTGATTAAGCCACTGTAAATTGAGCTTTCTATTATTTACAGTCAAACATATTTCTCTAATATAGTAAAAAAAGAAATCTGTGTATCTGTACCTTGGTTTACCCCCAAATAGTTTTTAACATTATTTTTATTTTATTTTATTTTAGAGGTGGGGGTTTCACTATGTCATTCAGTCTGGTCTTGAACTACTGGGCTCAAGTGAACCTTCCACCTCAGCCTCCCAAAGTGCTGGGATTGCAGATGTGAGCCACCATGCCTGGCCACATTTTACATTATTAAGAAGTACTACTTATATTAGCAAACAGATCATTAGAGGGCGAGATTATTTGTATTACCAGAGAATTTTTTCTATTACCAAAAGATCACAGGATCCCTTTTGATTGTGTCTTCTTCTTTTTTTTTTTTTTTTTGTTGAGTTGGAGTTTCACTCTGTTGCCCAGACTGGAGTGCAGTGGCCGCTCCTGGCCACCGTAGCCTCGACCTGCTGGGCTCCGGCGATCCTTCCACCTCAGCCTTCCGAGTAGCCGGAATTACAGGCATGCGCTACCATGCCCGGCTGATTTTTTTATTTATTGTAGAGATGAGGTCTCACTGCTCAGGTGGGTCTCGAATCCGCGGGCTCAGGCAATTCACTCACCTCAGCTTCCCAAAGGCGCAGGATTACAGGCTGAGCCACCGAGCCCAGCTGATTGCATCTTCTAATGTGCTTGTTTATAGATCATTTCATACTCATCGAAGAAACTAAAAGCTGATTTGTTCCATACTATTGCTGATTAATAATCAATCAGGGCTTGGCGTGGTGGCTCAGCACTTTGGGAGTCCAAGGCAAGAGGATTGCCTGAGCTCGGGGGTTCGAGACCAGCCTGGGCAACTTGGTGAGACCTCATCTCTACAATAAATCACAAAAACAGCTGGGTGTGGTAGAGCACACTTGTAGTTCTGGTTACTTGGAAGGCTGAGGCAGAAGGATTACCAGAGCCCAGCAGGTTGTCACTGGGGTGGCTGTGAGCATACCACTTCCCTCCAGTCTGGGCGATGGAGTGAGACTCCAAGTCAAACAAACAAAAAACAGATGAATGGATAAACAAAATGTGGGTTATAAATACAATGAAATATTTGTTAACAAAGAATTAACTTCTGACACATGCTACAACATGTATGAACTTTCAAAACATTATGCTAAGTGAAATAAGCCAGACATAAAAGGACAAATATTCTGTGATTCCACTTATAAGAGATACCTTGCATGGGCAAATGCATATGGACAGAAAGTGCCAAGGGCAGGATAGGGGGAGAGAAATGGGGAGTTATCACTTACTGAGTTCAGAGTTTGTCTGGAATGATGAAATAGTTCTGGATGTGGACTGTGGTGATGGTTGCACAACATTGTGAATGTACTTCATGCCTTCGAATTGTACACATAAAAGGGATTAAAATGATAAATTTTTATGTTGTATATATTTACCATAATTAAAAAAGAATATATGGAGCTAGAGGTTTATTAAAGA
>NW_007243621.1:2406-7308 GCF_000164805.1 Carlito syrichta
TGGCCGCTCCCGGCCACCGCAGCCTCAACCTGCTGGGCTTCGGCAATCCTTCCGCCTCAGCCTTCCAAGTAGCTGGAACTACAGGCGCGTGCTACCACGCTCAGCTAATTTTTGATTTATTGCAGAGATGAGGTCTCGCCAAGTTGCCCAGGCGGGTCTCGAACCCGCGGGCTCAGGCAATCCACTCACCTCATCCTCCCAAGGTGCGGGATTACAGGCTGAGCCACCGAGCCCAGCTCTTTTATTAGTTTTTAAGCTCTGCTATAATCTTTATTAGTTTTACATTAAGCATATTTGTTTTTTTAATTATTGAATTAAATTTTTTGTATGCAGTTTATTCATTGTTTAAAAATAAAGTTATTTAAAGTTTTGCATTTTCTCTGAGTGCAATTTTGGTCATATCCTATCATTTTTTCTTTCTAGCATTCTCAATGTCATTATTATCTAATTAGATACTAATTATACTTCTTAATTCTTCCTTGACCTAAGGATTATTTAGGTGAATGCTTTGCTTTTGTTTTGTTTCAGATTTTCAAGTGGTTTGGGTTTTATTTTGATTTTTATTTATTAATAGTATTGCAGTTAAAGAACATGACCTGTGCAATTTTGACGAAGAGAAAATAAAAAAGTTTAGATTTTCTGCAGAATTCTAGGAATCCAACAGCCTGTGTGAGGAAGCTGAAGCTATATGACACACAGCAGAGGTTTAATCTCCGTGTTTACAAATGTCTTTGCCATGTTGGAGTGGCAGCCAAGAGTTGGCTGGGGAGTGCCCCCGTGCTTCGCCTGGCAGAGACATCCGTGCCAAATACAATCTGTGAGTAGGTAGCATGCTGGTGCAGGGCACTTAAAGGGCTTCTCTGACTGCCTCCAGTCCACCTTCCAGCCGACAACCCTCAGAATGACAGGGTAACACTGAATTCTGGTGAAGTCTGTTTACTCACCTCTCAAGCAAGCTGGTTTTAAGTATAAAAGAAGTTATGAATCCAATCAGTCCTCCTTTGAGTCTTATTTATCTGGAAGACTAAGGCTTCAGGTATATATGGCTATAAGCATTCCTAATTTCCAATGCTAGTTTCTCCTTTCTTTTATACCCCTGTCCTTTTCCTTGAGACTGTCCAATGGTAGCAACTAGATCCAGGTGCTGAAGTCACTGGCTTACTTAGAAGTTCCCCTTGCCTCCTTTCTTTTTCTTTTCATTTTTTCCTGCCACCTAGAACAATAGTCTATTGGCAGAGTACTTATTAGGGGATAGATTAATAGACCCTCTTCAGACAGGTACTCATAATATAAGGATATGAAATTAAATACATTGAAAGCAACACCATTCCAGAACATGTTCTGCCTGAGAGACTGGCTTTAGCTGAGCTTCAGGATCACACGCCACTCCTACCAGAACAGCAGATGTCCCTGAGTCACCAGAGCTCACTGTCAGTAATATCTTGTGTCTGAAAATAAACCCAGTGTTAGGCAGCTGACCACATATGTGCCTCTGAAACTATGGCAACAGAAAGTCCTTTTACCTCTGTGTCCAAATTAAAAGTGTTCTGTTGGCTGTAATTGGGGTGTTTGATCTCCAAAACGAATAAATCAAAGCAACCACATAAGCCTCAAATGTCATCATCATGCAAATGGATATTTCCCAAGCAAGCAGCTAATGAATGGTCAGACCAAAGAGCATGCAAGATTGAGGTTATGAGAACAACTTGAAAAATTTATTTTTGGATCTTTTTCTCCATGTTCCACCTCACTCAAGATTTGAAAACTGATTGAATGTTGGGGAGGGGGGAAAAGGATGATGGAAATTTCAAGTTGGGTGTCCAGGAGGAGAGAGGGGTTTTTAATAGAAATAGGCAGAAAGTACTTAAGTCAGTTTCTTGAAAAGAATGACACGCAGCAAGAAATAAATGCATTTATGTCTACTCTACTATGGTAGACAAGTGTCTACCATCTAACCAGGGCACACAACATTTGAGTGCTCTGCCTGGTTAAAAATAAAAAAAAGAACTAACTACTAATATTAAAGTCTTATTTTGACCATTATACTTACAGATTGGTTTTATTGCTGTTTCTGATAGATTTTTTTTTTTGAATTAGAGTCTCTCTCTTGTTGCCCAGTCTGGAGTGCAGTGGCACACTCATGGCCACTGCAGCCTTGACCTGCTGGGCTCAGGTGATCCTTCTGCCTTAGCCTTCCAAGTAGCTGGAACTAGAGATGCATGCCACCATGCCCGGCTAGTTTTTGTGATTTATTGTAGAGACAAGGCCTTACCAATTTGCCTGGGCTGGTCTCGAACCCCTGGGCTCAGGCAGTCCACTTGCCTCGGTCTCCCAAAGTGCTGGGATTACAGGCTGAGCCACCGAGCCAGGCTATCCATTCATCTGTTGACGAACATTGGGCATTCTGTGAACGGGTATACACGTATGTGTTTAAATTATAGCTTTCAATTCTTTTGAGTATATACTTAGGAGTGGAATTGCTAAGTCAAGAGTAGAATTTCTGGATTTGATAATTCTACATTGAACTTTTTGAGGAATTATATACTGTCTTCCATAGCACTGCACCATTTTACATTCCCATCTGTATGTTCCAACTTCTCCACATCCTCCCCAATGCTTATTTTCTCTCTGCCAAAAGAATGTATACACATTTTAAGAGATGTTTGCTATAATCAGAAGTGTCTGGACACTGATGGTAACCACTTTGAACACCTATTGTAATAGCAGAAGTCAAGCATGACTTGTATTCATCTTATTGAGTATTACAATTTTAATACAGTTGTTTTCCTTTCTTAAAATGTGTATACTTTTTTTTGACACCCTCTGTATATATTTCTCTTTCTCTCTCTCTAGCACCCTTGTCAAAACTTAATTAACCATATATATAAGGGCTTATTTCTGGACTCTCTCATCTATTCCATTGGTCTATATCCTTGTCTTTATGCCAGTTCCACTCTGTTTTGATGACTGTAGATTTGCAGTAAGTTTTGAAATCAGAAAGTGTGAATTCTCCCTATCAGTTGGAAGTTTAGGGTTGTTGTTGTGTTTAGGTGGTGTTGCAAACAGAAGAGGTGGACTGCTGAGAAGCCCTTCCTCACCTCTTTCTCCAGAGATCACCACTGACCTCCAAGAATACAGAAGGTTGTATAGGGACCGCCTCACACTAGACACAGCTGCAGGGATTCCTTATAAGGCATGGGCTTCAAGCAGTGCTCCATTGGGCTTTGGGTCACCATGTGATTTATGTCATTTCAGTCTTGTGAGAATAGTTTTGGGATTTACAAAAGGCTTCATAAACTATAATTCAAATTAATGAGTGTTTGTGTTTTTCATGTCTTTTCTCCTCTGCCTTTAGTGAAGCATTTTACTTGTTTCCAGGCAGCTATTACAAAAGAACAGATACAAGGTTCCAGCTCACCTATTTGAGAGACATCTGGGTTTTAAAGAAGACTTTAAAAATGTTACTAGATGCCAGGAGCAGTGACTCACGCCTATAATCCCAGCACTTTAGGATGCCAAGGTGAGAGGATTGCCTGAGTCCACGTGTTTGAGATCAGCCTAGGCAACTTGGTGAGACCTCATCTCTACAATAAACCAAAAAATTAGCCAAGCGTGATGGTGCATGTCTGTAGTTCCAGCTACTTGGAAGGCTGAGGTGGAAGGATCACCTGAGTCTAGTAGGTTGAGGCTGCGGTGGCCATGAGTATACCACTGCACTCTAGCCTGGGCAACAGAGTGAGACTCCAACTCAAGAAAAAAAAATTACTAGAAATTCATGGGCACACCATTGTGTACTTTCATTTGCAGGACATGGACAGCCAAGTGGATTAGACAGTGTTTTCTTTGAGATAACTGTTCACCTGGCCTGTTGTTTTCCACTTATCGAATTTGCTGGCTGTATACTGAATGTGAGATATCCCAACACTTGGAGACAGAACAATGGAGAAGGATCTCTTAGATGAGAGAGAGAATTTCGCTTTGAAAATTTGGCTTCTATCACCAATAACAAAACAACAGATGCTGGAGAGGATGATGAGAAAGGAAACATGTCTACACTGTTGGTGGGAGTGTCAACTAGTACAACCTCTATGGAAAACAGTGTGGCGATTCCTAAAAGCTCTAAAAATTGACCTTCCATATGACCCCGCAATCCCCCTACTGGGAATATACCCATAGGAACTCAAATCATTCTATGAAAAAGTTACCTGCACACGCATGTTTATTGTAGCATTATTCACAATAGCAAAAACATGGAGCCAACTGTGCTGCCCACTGAAAGAGGGCTGGATAAAAAAAAGTGGTACATATATACAACAAAATATTATGCAGCCATAAAAAAGGGCAAAATTATGAACTTCGCAGCAACTTGGATGGACTTAGAGTCTATAATACTGAATGAAACAAGAAAAAAAGAATCAAGTATCACATGTTCTCACTCATAAGCAGACCTTGAACAACTATTGTAATACTGTAAGAAAGGGGTTGACGGTACTGGGAAACTGCCAGAGGTGGGGGGGAACACCTCATCAACAAGGGTACCTGCATAATGAACAT
Organism: Carlito syrichta; assembly: GCF_000164805.1. Taxonomy (NCBI): domain Eukaryota; kingdom Metazoa; phylum Chordata; class Mammalia; order Primates; family Tarsiidae; genus Carlito; species Carlito syrichta. The sequence goes on from NW_007243621.1 coordinate 6,961, forward strand.
TAGTATACCTAGCCCTGAATTGTACCTCACATATTTAAAAGAAAAAAGAAAGTAAAAACTGGCTTCTTTGATTAGCAAAAGATCAACTCATCGAGCCCCCTGCCTCTACACAAGACTACCTAATCAGAACAGGACAGGTGGTATTTGTAAAACAAGAATTTCCTGGACCCTTCCAGATCTGACATTTTCTAATTTTTCCACAAGTTCTGGAGACAAGGATCCTTGCCCACTATTGACTGGAAAGCTTGGTGCTCTGTTGTTACACAGAGGCATTTATTTTCTTCTCTGATTGGTTCTTAGTTCTGGACTCCTTTTCTTGCTAATGCATTTCTTGTCTTTCTGCTGGAA
>NW_007243622.1:0-1523 GCF_000164805.1 Carlito syrichta
TCACACCCATCTCTAGGGGCTATGATAATGTGGGCAGACATTGATGGGTCTCTGTGTCACAGGTTCTCCAAGACATCCACAGGTGGTCGAGAAGGAAATCACGGCAGTCACGTGCAACATCTCCAAGGAAAGGATTTAAGCCAGGACTCTGGGGGGCCACGTCGCCACACCCACCTAGAGTGTAGGCCCGCTCCCTGTCTGTAGGGGCAAACTTCTCTTAAATAAATCTTTTCTTCTCTCACCTCTGTGTGCTACAATTCTTTGCATCTACTCGGATCTCTGGGTTCCCAGCATGGCACCTCCGGCTTGCTGGCTCCGGCGGTACTGCCTCTCTCTGCTGCACCTCTCTCTCTCCATCCATCTCACCCTCACCCTGTCCGGACCCTAACAGAGATAAAACTTTTTTTTTTTTTAAGGTTGTCTCTTAATTCTTTTACTCATATCTGTTGGTACCCAAGCAGTAGCTCAGGGCCATGTTAGGTTTTACAGTGTTTGCCTAAAGTTGCATAGAATGTGGGAAGGTGTAGGATAGCATCAACTAAGCATACACAATGATTTTTATAATAACTAAAAACTAAAAATAATAAACAGCATGTCTAAGCTTCTCAGAATCAATAGAAATGAAATATCTTGAAAAACAAACAGAAAATGGAGTTAAATATGGTTCAGAAGAATGACTGTTTTGTTAAAAATGAGTGAGCAGGTTGAGAAGAGGAAAATTATAATTTGACAGTGAGGAGGATCCCTGTTGAACAACCCTGATGTGTAAATAGAAAACAGGGACAACAGAGTAATGAATCCAATGCAGAAAAATGGAAAAATGACTTTTTTTCCCACCAATTTTATACTTTCTCTTGTCCATTTGTTTCTGTGAATTATAGTCAGGAAAGTTAGAGCCTGGGTTATAAGACTGTTCCTTTAAACACAGGTAATTCTTGACTTTTTAGATTTATTCTTATAATGGGTAGAATGGAAGATAGAAATTCAACTGGAAGCGTATAGACTAGAGTATCTTACCAGTAAAGTTTATATCTGACAATTTGAGAGTCTAGGCCTTGTTATTCCTCTCCAGTTCAAACTCTGTCTCCGATATAGTCTTTAAAACTTTTGAGCACCAATTTTTCTTTTTATTCTACTTACTCTTCACATTTCTAGTTTAACTCACTCGATTATATGATTTTCCAGTTCCCAGAATTAATTTTAAAACCATCTTTTTCTATTCACTATCTCTTTCCTTTCTCTTCACTGCTAAACTTTGAAAATCATATTTTTTAAATGCTAAATGCCTGTGTATATTCAATGCCAGTTTCTTCTCCATTTTCTAGACAGAGATAATTTTCTGAACATATTTTTTTTCCAAATGAAGAATATATAAAGATATACACTTGGAATTACTTTACTTTGGATAATTGGACAGAAACCAAGTGTCTAATTTGTAATAGGGCCTAGATATTTAATTCCCATTTAATAAGAAAGGCATTAAGAGTCCCATTTAAAAAAGACTATTAATCTGATGACATTTT
>NW_007243622.1:1543-13889 GCF_000164805.1 Carlito syrichta
TGAAAGGCAAAATGATAAGTGAAAACATTAGTGCAAGTTTATTCACCACTTTTGGGAGTACCACTTTTGATCCTGAAAAAGCAAAAAGTCAGGTTTTAGAAAACCATACAATCTATACATAAATATATTTTTTCAAGAAAGGTGGCCTGTTTATTGCCACACTATTCACAATACCAAAAACATGAAATCCACCATGTTGTCCTTTGAAATTGGACTGGAAAAAAAAATGTGGTACATATACACAATGGAATATTACACAGTCATAAAGAAGGACAAACATATGGACTTCACAGCAACTTAGATGGATTTAGAGTCAATAATACTCAGTGATCTATCACAGAAACAAAAATAGAGTACCACACGTTCTCACTCATAAGTGGACCCTGAACATTTACCCTCATACTATAACAAAGGATTGGCTATAGCAGGATACTGCTGGGTTGGTGGTACAGGGAACACAACATCAATACAGGTATCTCAAACCAGGCAAAATGGGGACTAAAAGGAGGCCCTAAACTTACCTGTACAATGTCCACTTATAAAACTAATCCTGAATTGTACCCCACATCTTTAAAATAAAATTTTTAAAAAAGAAAGATACCTTGTAAATATGACACTTGCAGGCCCTAATAAGCTGAAAATAAATTCGCTGGCCTTACATAATCAATATTCAAGAAAGAAAATGTCTCCCCAATATTAGAGATCAGTGAACAGATATTGGAAAGATATTCCATAAGAATTATCAAAATCTGAAAGCTCCCAGGGCTGCTGAGTGACACCAAGGACAGATACTGAACTTAAAACACAAAGACTTTGAATCAAATGTCCTAAATGTGTTCAAAGAACTAAGGGAATTGATGGACAAACAAGTAAAAGAAACAAGGAATACGATGTATACAAAAATAAAATAATTCAACATGGAAGTAGAAACTATAAAAGGAACAAAATAGATATTCTGGAGATGAAAAGCATAATACACAAAATGAAAAAGTCACTAGAGGTTTTCAACAACAAATCTGAGCAGACAGAAGGAATAATAAACAAACCTGAAGACAGGTCATTTGAAATTATCCAGTCTGATAAACAGAAAAAAAAATAATAATGAGTAAAAATGAGCAGAGCCTGAGAGACCAGTAAGTCATCATCCAACATACCTATAGATGCATACAGAGAGTTTCCAAAGGAGAGGAGAGAAAACAAAGAGAAGAAAATATATTTGAAAAAATAATGGCTGAAAACTTTTCAAATTAAAAAACTGAAAATGCATATTCTAGAAGTAGCAAAATAGTGCTGGAAAACTAGATATCCACCTACAAATGGATGAGTTGGACTCTTCTCTTCCATCATATACAAAAATTAACTCAGTGGATCAGAGATGTAAGTAAAAATGTTAAAATGATACAACTTTTAAAACAAAAGTGAGGGCCTGGCTCAGTGTCTCAGCCTGTAATCCCAGCACTTTGGGAGGCCAAGACAAGTGGATTGCCTAAACTCGTGGGATTGAGGCCAGCCCGGGCAACTTGGCAGGACCTCCTCTCTACAATAAATAAACAAATTAGCCAGGTGTGGTATTGCACACCTGCAGTTCCTGCTACTTGGAAGCCTGAGGCAGAAGGATCTCTGGAGACCAGCAGGTTGACACTGGGGTGGCCATGAGTGTGCCCCTGCACTCCAGTCTGGGCGATGGAGTGAGACTCCAACTCAAAAAACAAACAAAAAAAAAAACCCCAAAAAACCCAAAAAAAACAAAAGAGAGGAAACTCTTCATGATACAAAAAGTACAGGTAGCAAAAAACCAAACCAAAACAAACAAACAAACAAACTAGTTAAACTGGATTCACCAGCATTAGAAACTTTTGTGCATCAAAACACATCATCAACAGAGTGAAAATGCAACCCAAAGAATGAGAGAAAATATTTACCAATCACATAGTTGATAAGGGGTTAATATCTGGAATATATAAATTATTCCTACAACTTGACAACAACAACAAATCTGATTTTTAAATGGGCAAAAGATAAACAAATGGCCTATAAGCACATGAAAATATGACCAACATCACTAGATTTTTAGGGAAATGCAAACCAAATCTACAATTAGATACCATTTTGCACTCATTGGGATGGCTGTGAATTTTTTTCCAAGAAGAAAATAACAATGGTTGGTGACAATGTAGAACAAGTAGAATGTGTGCAATTGTTGGAATGGTGTAGCTGCTATGGGAAACAGTATAACAGTTCCTCAAAACTTAAACAGAGAATTGCCATATGATTCAAAAGTTTAACTTCTAGTTACATATCTTAAATATTGAAAAAAATGGTTATATGCCTAAAAAGGTTGAACTTGAACAGATATTTATACACCCATGTTCACAGCAGCAGTATTCACAATAGCTGAAATGTAGAAGCAACCCAAGTATTCATTAACATATGAATCGCTAAACAAAATATAGTATGCACATGGAATGGTGTATATTCAGCCGTAAAAATGAATGCAGTTCTGATTCTTGCTATAACATGAACTTTGAAGACATAAGTGAATAAAATAAGCCAGACACCAAAGTCAAAAATCTGGGATGATTTTACTTATATGTGGTATCTGAAGTAATCACACTTGTAGATACAGAAATTAGAATGGTGGTTGCCAGGGTGTGAGGGAGGAAAGAACAAGATGTAATTGCTTAATGGGTATAGATTTTCAGTTAGAGAAAATGAAGAAGTTTTGGAGTTGAATGGTGGTGATCATTGCATAACATGTGAATATACTTAATTCCATCAAACTATAATGTAAATCTGTTTGAAATGATACATTTTATGCTGTCTGTATTTCACCTCAAAGATTTCCTATTAACTTATCATTAATGGATTTAGCAGCTATTGAGGATTGCTGCCTACCCTATGACCATTATTTTAGGTTGCACAGTGGTGAAACTCTTTTAATCTTCGTGAAATTCTTATCTCAATTTCTTCTACAAAGAAGGCCCTTTTCACTTTAACTCTATTGCTACCCTAAAATAGTTTGTACTGTATGATTTTTAATAATAATGTCATGATTTGTAATGAGGATCAGTCATGTGTAGTTTGATTGTGTGTCAGGTGACAAGACTTAAACTTCAGAATATTTAAGGATCTCTTATTTTAAATGTGTAACATATTTGGAAACTGAGAAAATTACCCAAAGTAGCCTCAGAATAATAAGAAAAGGGCTATTCTAACCAGCCAGTCTTGTAAATGTCAGCCATTCTTGTGAGTGTGTAATGGGATATTCATTCCTACTCTTTCTCAACTGCACTCTCCATTTCTCTGATTACCCTTGTCTTGATCTAGTTGACCTAGGAGAGAGGAAATTTTCAAAAATTGAGTTAACTTCTTGGTTTGAATGAGAAATAGTGATTTTAAAATGGAAAGTATGCACATTGCTTTGCAATCTTCATTATTGAGGTTTGGTTGACAGTTTAGCTCAGACAAAAGAGAAAGTGGCTCCTAGCCTGACCTGTTCCAGGCACTTCTTAAAGCAAAGTCAAAGAAACATTCTTAAAGGTTTCACGTGTCTCTACTTGACTTCTACAGATGGGATAAAGTCTTTCAGGAATCAGGCTCTTGGTTTTCCTGCAGGGGGGCCCATTCCTCCATTCTTCACATCCTTCAAGTCTCAGTTTAGCTGTTACCTCTTCAGTTAACCCTCTCTGACTATCCCAAGAATTCCTGTCTTGGTCTTCTTCTCTACTGTCTCCTACCATAGTCCTTATTTATTCCTCTAGACCCCAAAGTAGAGGCAGGCACGCGATGTCTTGTTAATCACAAGAAATCCACTGCCTAGTAATATAGAGCATATGTAGGTTCTCTTTCTTTACTCGGGAAATATTTGAGCACATATATGCTCAGTGAAACAAGGACATAGTCCCTCTGGACTTGACCTTTTGTTGTGACAAACTCACATAGGAAGCTTCGTGTAGTGAGAGAACTATGAGAAAAGATAATAACAGGAGTATAATACAACTGTGAATGGTCACTGACTCAATTTGCAAAGAAGCTTGCAAGTAAGATTTATGAGTGTGCTAGATATAAGGAAGGTGCCAGGTTAAGTCTGGACTTTGACAAAACAGAACTATTTGGGATGCATAGAAACAATGTCACAACTGTAAAATGGGAAAAAGACAAGATACCGTGGCATATAATTTTTTCTATGGCATGTAATTTTAATCAGGCTCTATACAATTCAGAGTAGCAAGGCTTTGTGAATCAATCATGGACATCTATACATTTAACTGCATGCAAATAATTTTAAATCTAAAAATACCACGAATAAATAAATAACTGCTCAGTTTTACTCCTTGAGCTGAGAGGTTCTGGTCTTTGGGAATAAGGACAACCAGGGATCCAACACTAAGCTAAAATAAATAACATCTAAGGTAGATAATTAATCACTCACCATTGACAAATGTGAAGTTTATACTTTAATGTAATTTACTATAATTTAATGTAATAAGGAATTTTAATAAAACTTGATGATCTAATGTATATAAGGTAAAAATACAGGAATTTATGATTCAGGAGTTTCACTGTGTCTAAACTGATTTCCACATATATTTAACACTTGTAGTGATTATGCAAATTGTGACACAGATGCAGTTTAGAGATCTGTGTCTTCTTTCATTTTGTGTGTATGTGTGTCCAAACATCAACTGAAACAGTCTAAATGAAAAGATATGAAAAAGTACCATTCCAATTGCACACTGCTTCTACAGAAAAAGTAGATAAAATGTGCTACTGAGACAAATTATAGCCCTTTCTTTGCACTTACATCTCCTGTGATTGCCTTTCAAAAGTTTATCTAAAGGTGACCTTATGGCATAAATCAATGCAGTTCAGAACACAATAAACAGACTTTAGTTTCTGGTTTGACATGCAAAGAGCTTGGAAGTAATCACTCTCATTCTCCCAACAAGAATAAAATCAAACAAATTAAAACAAACAACTATATTAGCTCAATCAGATAATAAAAACCATAAGACGAACCTGGAGAAACAGACAGATGCCGAGAATCATGGCTCACCAGGAGCAGATGCAAAAAGGCAGATGCCCACAGCTGAAGTCAGTGTTGGTAGCAATTCTTTAAATTCAATTCTCGAATTGCTAGAGGCTCAGCGTGGACAAGCTTTAGAGTTTAAAACTCTGAAGAAGCCCAGTCTTGGAGAGTCCCCACACTTTTCAGAGTTTTATTTGCAACATCGCTACCAGGTTCTCACTATGAAGATCACAGAAAAGTCCTTTAGTTATTTTTCTCAGGATAGAGGGGACAAGTAGCCAATTTTGAAATATGCTCAGAGCACTCTCTTCTCCTCAACAAGGACTACCTACCCTCAAAGGAAATGATTTTACCAGAGATTAATTCTGATGGGGTTTTGCCAAAGCTCAAATGACCTGGGGAAGGGAAACATCCAAGTCCAGCCTCCTTTAGACTTTGATACGGAGAAAACAAATATGTAACTTCCATTCACTAAAAGACTGAGACCTGTTAAATCTGTAGCAATAGTGCTCTTGTAAAACAGCAAGGAGTTAAAGCTAAAAGAACTGCCAGCCTCAGATCCCATTTCTGGAGGCTATCAATACCCAAAGACAACAGGGGACAAAAACAGGAACACTATAAGCAATTTTATCCCCTGATATCACAGTTACAGTAAACACAGCTTAACTCTTGGCCAGATAAACATTAAACTTTACACAAAAGATCTACCTACTTCAGATTCTTTTTATCTGATATATTTAGCTTTCAATAAAAGTTACATTAAAAGGCAAAGTAACAATCGGGTGAAACAAAGTGGGCATCAGAGCCAGATTCAGAATTGGCAAAGATTTTAGAATTACCAGACTTGAAGTTTAAAATGCTTGTGATTAATAGGCTAAGGACTCTAAGGGAAAAAGTAAACAATATGCAAGAACAGATGGGTAATAAGCAGAGCGATGACAATGCTAAAAAAGAATCGAAATAGAAATAAAAACACTCTAATAAAAACGAATAACGCTTTGATGACCTCATCAATAGATTAGACATAGCTAGGAAAGAATTGGTGAACTCAAAGACATGTCAACATGAACTCCTTAAAGTTAAGTGCAAAGAGATAAAAGATTTTTTTTTAAAGATGGGACAGAATAACTAAAGACTGTGAGATAACTTACAAAGGTGTAACACACACCTAATGGGAATACCAAAAAGAGAAGGAAGCAAGAACAAGAGAAATATTTGAAGTAAAAATAGCTGAAAATTTTTCAAAACTAATAACAGGCACCAAACTACAAATCAGGAAACTAAAAGAACACTTAGGATAAATACCAGAGACTATATATCTAGACATATAGTATTCAAACTGCAGAGAATTAAAAACAAAGAGAAAATCTTGAAAGAAGGTCAGTAATTGGGGCATCATAGAGAGAGAAAGAGTAAGAATTACATAAAACTTATCTTCACAAACTATTCAAGAAAAAAACAGTGGAATGAAATATTTACTGTTGAAAATAAAAATCAGCTGGGCTCGGTGGCTCAGCCTATAATCCCACGCCTTTGGGAGGCAGAGGTGAGTGGATTACCTGAGCCTGTAGGTTCAAGACCCGCCTGGCCAACTTGGCGAGACCTCATCTCTACAATAAATCAAAAACTAGCCAGGCATGGCAGTGTGCGCCTGTAATTCCAGCTACGTGGAAGGCTGAGTCTGAAGGATCGCGGGAGTCCAGCAGGGGGAGGCTGCGGTGGCCAGGAGCAGCCACTACACTCTGGTCTCGGCGACAGCATGAGATTCCAACTCAAAAAAAAAAAAGAAAGAAAGAAAGAAAGAAAAAATCCACTAACATAAAATTCTGCATCCCATGAACAATTCTATGCCTACAAATTTGATAACATAGATGAAACAGACCAATTTCTTAGAAGACACAAACTACCAAATCTCTCACAAGGAAGAAATAGACTATCTGAATAGGCCTGTATCTAATAAACAGTAATTAACAACCTTCCTTTAAAGGCTCAAAGCCCATTCACTGGTGAAGTCTACCAAACATTTAAGATAGAAATTTGTTACAATATTTTCAGTAAAATAAGGTGGAAATATTGAATACTTTCTAGCTCATATTATAAGCCAGCAGTGAGTGAAGACTAAAACTAGACATAGAAATTATAAGATAGGAAAACTATAGACCAATATTTTTCATTAATATGAATTTAAAAATTCCTCAACAAAATATTAGCAAATAAAATTCAACAATATATAAAATTAATTATACATACTACCAAGTAGGATTTATCTCAGGTATGTCAGGCTGTTTCAACATTGGAAACAAATTAATATAATCCATCTCATCAACCCTAGAAAAGAAAACAATATGATCATATCAATAGATGCAGAAAATTCATTTGGCAAAGTCTAACATCTTCTTACAACTCTCAGCAAATAAGGAAAAGAGGGAACCTCCTCAACTTGATAAATAACATCTACAGAAAACCAACAGTTAACATCATACTTAATGCTGAGAAATTAAATGCCTTTCCCCGATATAGAGCAAAAGGGAAGGCTATACCTCTCACCACATGCCTATTCAATATCATACTCAAAGTCCTAGCTAATGGAATGACATATAAAAAGAAAATAAAAAGCAAACAAATTGGGAATGAAGAAATAAAACTATCCTTTTTCTTTTTTGGCATATGACATGATTGTCTATGTAGAAAAACCCAAAGAATTGACAAGAACAAGACAACCTCCTGGAACTAATAAGTAATTGTTTTCAAGGCTGAAGCATCTAAAATTGTCATTAAAAAGCCACTTGCATTCCTATAAGCCAACAATGAACAATTGGAATTTGAAATTAAAAACCTACCATTTACATCAACACCAAAATAATGAAATACTTAGGTATAAATCTAACAAAACAATACAAAATCTATAGAAGAAAAACTATAAAACTCTGAAGAAAGAAACAACTAAACAAATGGGGAGATATACCATGTTAAAGGATAAGAACCTTCAACATGCTTAGATGTCAGTCTGTTCCAAATTGATCAATGGATTCAACACAATCTTAATTAAAATCTCAGCAAGTTATACTGTCTATACCAACAAACTGATTGTAAAGTTTACATGGAAATACAAAGATCAAGAATAGCCATTTTAATACTGAGAAGAAGAAACTTAGAGGACTGACACTATCTGACTTCAAGAATTACTATAAAGCTACAGTGATGAAGATATTGTGGTACTGGTGAAATAATTGACAATTGTTGATCAATGCAATGAAATGAAAAACCCAGAAGTAGGCCCACACAAGCATCTGATCTTTGACAAAGGAACAAAGACAATAAAATAGAGCAATGATAACCTTTCAACTAATGATGCTGGAACAACTGGACATCCACAATTTAAAAAAAAGGCATGTAGATGCAGATCTTATACCTCTCACAAAAATTAACTTAAAATGGATCACAGGTCTAAATATAAAATACAAAGCTAAAAACTTCTAGACAATACACAGGAGAAAATCTACATGTCCTTGTGTTTGGCAATGAGTTTTTAGGTAACACCAAAGCATTATCCATGAAAGAACAAATGAATCAGTTTGACTGTTAAAATTAAAAATTTCTGCTCAGTGAAAGACTATCAAAAGAATGAAAAGAAAAACAAAAGATTCAGAGAAAATACTTGCAAGAGATATATCTGATAAAAAACAGTTTAGCCAAAACATACAAAGAACTCTTAAAATTCAACAATAAGAAAATAAGAAACATGATAAAAATGAGTTAGTTAGATAATTTGTCAAAGAAGACACATTTATGGCAAATAAAGCATATAAGAAGTCTGGCAGCATATATCAAATAAGAATTGAAAATTATGAGATTTACAATGAGATGCCACTACACACCTACTAAAAGGACCAAAATCCAAATCACTGACAGACTCGTTCATTGCTGGTGAGAATGCAAAATGATACAGTCACTTTGGAAGACAGGTTGGCAGGTTTTTTATAAAGCTGAATATGGTTATCACTATACTATCCCACAATTGTGCTCCTTGATATTTACCAAACTGGTATGAAAACTTATCTGCACACAAATTGTTATAGCAGTTTTATTCATAATTGCAGACACTTGGAAATAACCAAGATGTACTTCAATAGCTAAGTGGATAAACTTGGTATATACATAGAATAATATGTAGATAGAAAGAAATAAGCTATCAAGCCATGAAAAGACACAGAGAAAGGTTAAATACATAGTGCTAAATTAAGGAAGCCAGTTTGAAAAGTTACAGACTGTGTGATTCCAACTACACAACATTTTGGAAAAGACAAAAAATATGGAGACAGTAAAAAGATGAGTTATTGGCAGGATTTCAGGAAGGGAGATGGATAGATAGAGCCTAGGGTATTTTTATGGCAGTGGAATTATTTTGTATGATACTAGAATGGTGGATGTTACATTATTGTATTGGTGGAAGTCACACCAAGTGACATTATGCATTTGAAAAAACACATAGAACCGTACAACAGAAAGAGTGAAAGGTAATGTAAACTGCAGACTTAATTAATTGTACAAAATATATGATACTAATGCAAGTTGTTAATAAAAGGGAAAATTGTATGTGGCTTGATGAGACAGGGTATATAGGAACTCTGTTCAGCGTTTCTGTATACCTAAAACTACTCTAAGAAGTCTATCAATTTAAAAAAATCAATGTAATTGTACTAAGATGTCCCCTTTTGTAGAAAAGTCAGATGTGCGCACACAAATTTCAAGGGAGTTTTCTCCATAGAAATGCAAGGTAGACTGGGTGCAGTGGCTCACACTTATAATCCCAACACTTTGGGAGGCTGAGGTGAAAGGATTGCCTGAGCCTGCAGGATGGAGACCAGCCTGAGCAACTTGGCAATACCTAATCCCTACATTTAAAAAAAAAATTAGCCAGCCATGGTGGTGTGTGCCTGTAGTACCTGCTACTTGGAAGGCTGAGGGGGGGAGGATCGCCTGAGCCCAGCATGTTGAGATTGCAGTGGCTGGGAGCGTGTCGCTGCCCTCCATCCTGGACAAGAGAGTGAGACTCCATCTCAAAAAAAAAAAAAAGAAAGAAAGGAAGGAAGAAAGAAAAGAAAAGAAATGCAAGGTTGATGTTCTAATCACGTTCTTATTCGGGGTTTGTATGTGTTTTCATGCATTACTCCTGTAATTTTGATCATCTAGCTTCCTCCCTTTCCACTTCAGATAAACCCTGCTGGTCACAGATGTCACTCTTTTATATTATCTAGTATTTGTTCTATTCACAGCCATAGTAATAAGAGATATTTGTACGTACAGATATTTATCTTGGCAGCTTTGAGGTTAAAAGGCATTCTATGGGAGGCATAGCAGAATCTCCTCACTGCTCCTCTTCCACGTTGCCCTACACATCTTTTACTGTAGATGAAAAATATCAGAATAGTAGAAAATAGTAAAACGAGCATCATTTGCACATGTCACACATATGAACCATTCCTCACTTTTTTTAACTAACTTTTTTTAATATACTTACTTTCTCTAATAGTTTTTCTTAGTTACTTTACAAATATCACTTTAAACTACAAAGATGTAACGGTAAATGCTTCGGGGTGCATCTTTTGCCTATAAGAGCGATCTCCTACCTCTCCCAACATCACACTGAGAACATAATGACTTTTCTTGACATTTCTAACCTCCAGTCCCTATTCACGTCTCTGCGGCTGTTGGCGTCTGTTGCAGCTTCTGGCTCCAACCAGGCACCGCAGGGGGCCGTGATGCCCTCACCCCGGGGGACCCGGGCCACACCTGGGCAGCCAGGACCCGCCCCACGGCTGAAAGGGGAAAACGCCTCCCCGGACGCAGGGGGTTATGGGAACGGTAGTTCCCGACGTCGGGGGCCTGCCGCGCAGCACGCTGGGAAGGGTCCCCGGCGCGCACTCTGCGCAGGCGCAGGTCCAGCCCGCCCCTCCAGCGTCCGCCCTCTTGTCCCGAAAGGCACGCGTCCGCGTTCATAGGTCCGCGCGGGAGCGGAGGCCGCGCACCTGGGGTGAGAGCGCCGGCGTCGGGGCTCCGCGCGGCCCGGGGGCCTCGGGACGGGCGGGCCTGCGTGCCGGGGGCGGGCGCCGGCCGTCACAGGAAGCCTCGGGCGGGGTCCCCCCGCCGCTCTCTTCTGCGCGTGCGCGGCGGGCGCAACCGCAGCGGGGCGGGGCATGGGCGGGGGACCCGAGGGGCGGCCGTCGCTCGTGCGGAGGTTCTGAGAAGCGAGTGGGTCGTCCTTGGTCCGACGGGCCGTCCGGCGCCCGCGGCCGTCGCTGCGTGGCAGGGAAGCGGCTGTCGTCCTCGGGGGCACCTGTCTGTCCCCGTCCTTGACGCGCATGGAACCCTCGCGGCGACCCTGCTGGTCGTTACGCACGAGCCATTTGAGTTTTATTTTTATTTTTGAGTGCAGGGGTTTCACGCGGGTGGACACCCCAGGGCACAAGCTAGGAGGTCAGAGGGTAGAAGGCGCGTCCGGGCGGGCTGGACTCCCCGCCTCTTGCTCTTCCTGATAGCAGACCTCCCTGAAACCCGGAGCTGCCAGTACCTGCCTGAAAGCTTGGGAGCGCTTATTCAGACGGGTCAGTGCTCAGATTCCCTAAGAGCCTGTGAAGCGGACGTGGACAGAATCTCACCGAGTGGTAACTCTGCCCTGAGATTTGGGCGGTCTCCGGTTCCGTGGTTCGGACTGAGGCTCCTGGACCCTCCCGCACGGTTGAGGCTGCCTCTGCCCTCAAGGGCACAGATTCCTATTCGGGGGCAGTGATGTCCAGTAGAAAGTGGATGAAAAACACAAGTCTCATTTAGAATTTTTCGGCAGCTACACTCAAAAGAGGCCGAGCCAATTTTACTGATGTGTTTTCCTTGAGTCATTGCATTCAAAATGTTATCTTGACTCGTGGTGCTGGCCACACTCAAGGTGTTGTCCAGTGGTGGCATGCAGCTAATGGCTGCTACAGTATTGGATAGCACGTTTCTGGTGAATTCCAAGACTCAGGCTTAGGGTGCTAGATGAAAGTTGCAGGAAAAGTGAATTGGTTTTTCAGGCCCAAGTCCCAGCCCTTCTGAAAGAAAGCAACTGGGACGAGAGGCTGGAAGAGGGAGCCCATGCCAGGTCCTGCCACTGAGACGGCCTGTTGGACAGAGGCCTGTTCCAGAGCTGCAGGGCAGAGGCAGAAGATTCTGGAGAGGGGCAGGTTCTGATTTGCTTCACCTGAGGCAGTTCTTGGTTCCCTGTGTAGCATGAGTAAAGACTCAGAATGTTACCACCTACAGGGGCTGTTACGGACTGTG
>NW_007243623.1:0-802 GCF_000164805.1 Carlito syrichta
ACATCACACAGATACTCATAAAACTGGGTAAAGATCCAAAACAATGACAACAACAACAACAACAAAAGCTACAGACTAATATTCCTAATGAACATAGATGTAACAATTCTCAACCAGATTCTAGCAAATTGGATCCAACAACACATCTCAGAAATAATCCACCATGACCAAGTAGGCTTCACCCCTAGGATGCAGAGCTGGTTCAACATCCACAAGACCATAATAGTAATTAAATACATCAACAGATGTAAAAACAAGAACCACATGACTGTATCATTAGATGCAGAAAAGGCTTTTGATAAAATACAGCATTATTTCTTAATAAAAACCTTCAAACACCTAGGTATAGAAGGAACATACCTCAAAATAGTAAGTGCCATCTATGATAAACCCACAGCCAGTATATTGCTAAACAGACAGGAACTGGAAACATTTCCCCTGAAAATCAGAACAAGACAAGGCTGCCCACTCTTACCCCTCTTATTCAACATTGTGTTTGAAGTTCTTCCTAGAGTAATTAGACAAAAGAAGAAAATCAGGGATATCCAAATAGGAAAAGAGAAATTTATGTTGTGCCTCTTTGCTGATGATATGATCCTAAACCTCAAAAACCCATGAGAATCTGTCAAAAGCCTGCTTTCACTGATAAAAAATTTTGGCAAAATCTTGGCGTACAAAATAAAGATGCAAAAGACAGTTGCATTCTTTTTTTCTTTAGTTGGAGTCTCACTCTGTCACCCAGACTGGAGTGCAGTGGCCGCTCCTATCCACTGCAGCTTCGACCTGCTGGGCTCCAACGATC
>NW_007243624.1:0-12856 GCF_000164805.1 Carlito syrichta
TGGGGAAACTACTGATGAGTCTGTTAAACCCAAGAACTCTAATCCGAGAGAAAATGAGAGAAAGAGAGACCACAAAGAGCCAGCTCCGATGCAAACACACGAGGGTCTTTATTCAGGCTCGAGTCTGGGCTCACGTACGAAGCCCGTGGCTTCAGGGACGAGAGCCCTGATCCAAAATGGCAAGCAGTTTTGATGCACAATTACAGAGGGAGGGAAAAGAACTTTAAACTTGATTTTACATGATTGGGTAATTTCTCCTAATGGGTACGGGAACACTTGGTATTGGTAGGAGCCTTTCGTGGGCTGTAACCTGACTGCCCATGATTGACAGAAACCCACTTAACGGGCAGAGTGGAATGTCAGATAAGTTAGGTCCATACAGTCACTGCATATAAAGTAACCTGAGCAGGCAGGAAAAGGGTTACCTTAGTCATTTAAGGTTGCTGATCCACCACGGAATGCTTAGGAAAGCTTGTTTGCTTAACATTTACATAACATAACATGGTCATTACGGGACAACAAAAGCCAAACTTAACAAAGTTTTCAATATGAATGCTGCAAACACATACAGTGAATGTGGGGTAGAAATTCATATAGTACTAGTTCTGGGAATTTATAAAATATCACAAATGTCTTATAGCAAGGTGGTTTTTGTAAAAGTCTTTGATTCCTTCAGGTTTACATAGCCACTGCGTGTAAATTAACACTGGTGTGGAAGCCGGTGGTTTAAATCAACTTAAAGCCCACCTAGAGAGCAGCTAGCGCCTCAGAGTCTACTGCTACTGCCATAGCAAAGGAATGTCTGAAAGGGGATTATCACCTTAACATTTACATCCCGGTGTAAAAGCAGAAGTCAGCATGGCAATTGGGACTAACAATGCTTAACCCAAGAGTTCTAAATACAAACACTACTTAAGACATTTTATATACCTACACAATCAGTCACTACCCGGCACCCAACATATGCCTAATTCTACGGGGCTGAGGTAGGATTTAAAGTACTAAGGTTTCATAAAGTACAATAAACATGAGGTAGGAATACACAAAATACATAGTAAACATGAGGTAGGGATATATAAAATATAGTGAACTAAACATTACTTTTGCAACAAGTATGGCTTTTTAAGTTTCTTGGTTTCTTGGGTCTCTCAATAGCATGCTCTTAACCTAAATCTATTATTGTCCTCTCAGAGTCCACATGATCACTTCTCAGAGGCTGTGTGCATCCCTGGGATGGGAGGAGGGAGGATGCAGCTGTGAAGATACCAGGCAGGGAGAATCAGCAGCACTGAAGCCTCAGCTGCTGACAAGGCAGTCAGATGAACACAGGGTTCCCTGGAGAGATGAACGAGCAATTATGAATAACCTGGCACTTGGTGATGACCTGTATAAATAAACCATCTGTAATCAGCACATCATTTCTTGCTCTATAGAAAGTGACTGCACTTGGTGCTATGACAGCCCAGGAACCACAGGGAGCTCATGGGAAGCTGTAGGTAGGTTTTGAATCTGCACCCTAGGAGATTCTGTACATCCTGTTCTCACCTGCCCTGAAGGCTGGTAGAAACAGCATCTGGTCTCATGGTGGTCCCCTTCTTGACAGAGTTAGGAATAGCCTCACAGGATTCCCATTGCCCTGTCTAAATGTTTTCATAGTTTATAACATATTTGAGGTAATAGAGAAATTGTTCATGAGACTCATGCCAAAAATGCTGCAATTAATACTGTTTCCAGAGAAATATTTTATTTTTTACGAGTTGAGAAGAAACATACATGAGAGCTGACAAGGTAGGAGAGAGGGAACAAATCAGATCACAACCCTGGGTTTTCTAAGGACTATGTGCACCACTGGGATTCCAGCAAGCTTCCCATGGGTGTCCTAGGAGCATCTGCTTGTCTAAAGTGAAATATTCACTTTTTGTTAACAAGAGCTGGGAAGAGAAACGTGTGTGACAATTTCTCTAAGTAGATATTTGACATGAAGTCGATTGAAGTAGTGCTTTAAACGCTAATTTGTCTTCTTCTTTGCAGGAGCTGTGGAACTATTTTATGACTTAACTCTTAAGGCATTTCTGCTATTTTTTTTAACCAGACTTGGATACTATGATAGCAAAAACTGAGTTAGAGAATTTGGAATAGGAAAAAAAAAGGACCATATGAGAAGTGCAAGGAAGGGATAAATCAAGGACTTCCATATCCCTCCCCTCCCTGAGGCACACGCCATGCGGGGTTTGCTCTTTGCCCCACAGCCCGTGGCTGTTTTGCAGTCCTCTTCTCTGCTTCTCCTCTTGACATGAGCCCCTAGGGAAGGGATGATGCCTCTCAATCCTATCTCCACAACCTACCAAAATGCGGGACACAGGTCAAACACAAAATGTGTACTTATGGTGTGAGTGAGTCAATCTATGATTAGTTAAATGAAAAAGTGGTGAACGTTTCTAGAAAAGACCACAGGAAAAGTAGATCTCAATGACAAAGTCAGGAAGACTCAGAGCTATATCCAGAAGAAGACATGATAATGAGAAAAGACTCCATGTGTATGTTAGCCTGCATTCTCCCGAGAAAACGAACCAATAGATTCTCTCTCTCTCTAGCTGCCTATCTATCAATACGTACATATGTATGTTGTGTATATACAGTCATGAGTTGCTTAACAACAGAGATATGATCTGATAAGTGCACTCGCAGGTGTTTCCATACTGAGACCATCTCAGAGTGTGCTTACATAAGTCTGGATGGTATATCCTCCTACACACAGAGGTGATATGATATGGTGTATTGTTCCTGGGTTACAAGCCTGTACAGCTTGCTGCTGTGCTGAATAGTGTAGGAATTGTAACACAATAGTATTTGTGTATGTATACATAAAAAAGGGACAGTAAAAATGCAATATAAAAGATAAAATTTGGCACACCCATATAAGGTACTTAGTATGAAGAGAGCTTTCAGGAATGGAAGTTGCTCTGGCTGAATGATTGGTGGTTGAGTGTGAAGGCCTAGGACATTAGTGTATGACTACTATAGAACTATGACTTTGTACACACTATGCACTTAGGTTATACTGAGTTTACAAAAATTTTTATTCTTGTTCAGAATTATCCATAGGACTGTTACACCGGGTGTACAAACCTATATTCGTACTAATGATAAAAATTATTCTAAAAGCATTAAATTATTTATTTATTTATTTGCATCTGTAGTTCCAGCTACTTGGAAGGCTGCGTGGAAAACATTATTTTAATAATAATCTATAATATTAATAGGGTACATAAAGCCTTTCATTTACTCATTCAAATATATTTAGAGAGGTCACTATATTAGGGGCTCTGTAAGAAAAACTGAGAATCTCATAGGAGGAGAAAATAGATCAGCTTTTAATGAAGATGAAGGATAATAAAGGACACATGTCAATAAATAAACGTAAAGTTAAATGAATGACTATATTGTGAAATAAATACTCAGAACTCAACCCAGGCAGTGGAGGCAGGAGGGACTTCCCTGAGCAAGTGGTGCTAGACTAGACAGGTAGGATGTGAGAGCATTCCCTGGGGGCCGAGGTGGGAAGGTATGGTCTAGAGCCATTCACAAAGGCTCTGTAGTGAAGAAGGCAGGGGCCAGAAGAGAAGGCTGTGTGGCTGTGAGAGGGAGGGAAGCACAATGCTAGAGGAGGCTGGGGAGCTGGGCATGGTCCTGGGTGTCCCAGGCCCGGAAGTCTATAGAAGGATGTTGGTCCTTACACTGAAGTCTGAAGAAACTGGTAATGGGTTTTGAGTGTGTGTGTGAGCACATGCATGTGTGTAGGAGCAGGAGTAGGGTAAAATGATTAGATGTGTGTCATAAAAAGAGGACTTTGATTTCAGTGTGAAGAAACTAAAAGGAGTTCGGTTGATGTGAGGAATCAGCAGTCTGGTGACCATTGCTTACACTTCCACGGTGGCCATAGATACAGCACCTAAACATCCATGGGGGTAGGGGAGAGGTGAATAAGGTATTCACATCAAGTGCTGAGTGTGGCATTTTGTCTGCAATCTTATACCAGCAGATGAGAAACTGACAACCACCAAGACAGGCACTTAAAACGTAGGTTAACATCACAGATGATTCTCCAGTACTTCAGCAGAGCCTCAAGAAACTGGAACGATGTGAAAGCTGCATATGTGATATCTGGACTTATTGAAGAAGTTTAGCACGTTCTGTCTAGTTTTTATCTTGTCACAGGCCACTTTTTAAAGAGTCTCCTTTCTGGAAAGTAATTTTTCGGAAGAGAGGCAATTGCTGTTCAGTGAGTTGTTTCCAGCAGTGTGATGGCAACTGCAGATACTCAGGTAGTCACTTGACTTGAATGCAAGTGCTGATCACCTGGCCTGCTGCTGCTTATTTTGCTGTGCATAGTGGCAGCTCATCGCTCACCTGTGCACCTGCGGGGCAGGCTCTTCATGGGGAATACATCATCAATACAGATTCACTGATAGGTAGGTTGTTAACGCTAAAAGAGTTACTTTATTTTTATAGCTATGTTGTTCAATGATTTCCTGCTAGACGTTCAGGGAAAATATCCGCCTTTTAGATATACCATAAATGTGCAGATATATTTAGGCAGTTGAATCCACAACACTTAGGGTAGAAATGAGACAATGATTTATTTCAGAAGCAGTGCAGTTGTCAAACAATTTTACAGCCCATAAATCGATCGACAAGCACAGAATAATTACCATAAGGTCTGTGGTACAGATAGAAGCATTATGGGGTCCATCTTCGCTGATGTAACCGAACTCATCCCATTGTAAAGCTTCTTCCCTTAGGTTGAGTGGCTTGGGGTGGTATGTGCACAGGGACTCTCCCACCCAGCAGCTGCTAAGGAATTGTCTCCCACAGGAGATAACCAGATGGTTACTTGATAGCCCCTTGTGTAATTCAAGCAGAATGACAACTCTGTGTAGAGGTGACAAGCCATAACCCAGCTTTTCATGTAAGTGTATAAAATTAGAGTAAATCAAGGGCTTCTAAATACGATCAATAAAGGTTGTAAGCGAGCTAAACTTAGTAAATAGTTGGCTAATGATTTAACTAGGGAAAGTCAAGTCAAAATTCAATGAGAAGTAACTGTGTAAATGTGAGCTAATGGGGCCACGTGGGGAACTCTGGAAAACTTGGCAACTGGACAATGCTGATGAGTCGAGAAGTGGGGGCAAACTAGCCGTGGCCAGAGTCATCTTGCCCAAACTGCCGCCCAGCCTCAAAGGCACACTACTGCTGTCACAGAGTCTGCCACCATCTGTCATCCAGCAGGGAAAGGGTGGACCATTCTGTAGGAGGACGACAAAGCTGCACATGCCTCTGTTTTCCTTCTGCCTGAATTACATTAAAATTAATTCAGGAAATTCAGTTCAGGGCAGGATATCCCAATCTCAGCATGAGCATTCTGAATGAGAATCTCAGGGACAGAGTCCAGCAATCTGCATGTAAAGCACTTACCCTATGTGATTCTTATGTCCAATATATTTTGACAACCATAAGAGTGATTTGGAATCTAGGAAACAACAGTAAATTAATTACAAAAACAATTAGATTTCTTAAACTAGAAAAAAATCCCAAAGAGTTAGTTGTTAAAACAGATTGATATTGGTCATCATGAAGAATTAAATAGAGACACACTCCATACAGCATTTCCAGCGTTCAGAAGCTACATCAAGATACGATTTTAAAAAGATAGAGAGACTATGTACATCTGCAGCCATATGTTTTCACGCAAGGAAGTTAAAAGGTTAGGGAAGTGAAAGTTAGACAGATATGCAGAGGGCAAAAGGAGAGAGTCACACCTTTATACTCTTGTTTGTATATAATAAACTGATAAATTGACCTGACAGTCATTCAAAGAAAAATTAAATTAAAAAATACTTCAATTTTTTATTTTTAATTTTAAAGATGTGGTATACAATTTAGGATTAGGCATAGAAGTGGTCGTCGCACAGGTAAAGTTTGAGTCTCCCTTTGGTCCCCATTTTGCTTCGTTTGAGATCAGGTATCCTTATTCATGTTGTGTCTCGCGACTCCCACCCCGGCAGTTTCCTGCTATTAACCAATCCCTTTCTTATAGCTATTATGGTAAAGGTTCAAGGTTCACTTATGAATAAGAACATATGGTACCCTTTTCTTTGTTTCTGCGATAGATCACTGAGTATGATAAACTCTAAATCCATCCAAGTTGCCGCGGAGTGCATATGCTTGTCCTTCTTTATGACTGTAATATTCCATTGTGTATATGTATTTTTAAATCCAGTCCAGTTTCAATGACCAGCACAGTTGGTTCCATGTTTTTGATATTGCATGTGCAAGTATCTTTTTGTAGAATGATTTGAGTTCCTCTTGGTATATTCCCAATAGGGGGATTGCTGGGTCATATGGAAGGTCAATTTCTAGTTCTTTCAGAAATCGCTACACTGTTTTCCAAAGAGGTTGCACCAGTTTGCATTCCCACCAGCAGTGTAAAAGCATCCCTTTTTCAGTGCATTTTCCCCACCATCTGTCGTTGTTTGTTTTATTAATGATGGTCAATTTTTACTGGGGTTAGGTTGTACCTCAATGTGGTTTTGATTTGCATTTCTCTGATGATTAGTGAAGCTGAGCACTTTTTAATGTGTTTGGTTGGTTGTCAATATATCTTCTTTCAAGAAGTGTCTCTTCATGTCTCTTGCCCACTTTTTAATGGGGCTGTTTGTTTTTTCCCTTTTGGCATGTTTGAGTTATATGTAGATTCTGAATATTAGGCCTTTGTCGGATATAAAGTTCGCAAATATTTTTTCCCGTTCTGTGGACTGTCTCCCTGTTCACTTGATGCAGAAGCTTTTCAGTGTGATGAATTCCCACTTGTCTATCTTATCTCTTATAGCATGGGCACTTGGGGTTTTGATTAGGAATTGATTGCCAGTTCCAATTTCTGTAAGGGTGACTCTTGCATTTTCTAAACTACTTATAGTTTGAGATTTTATGGTTTAGTCTTTGATCCATTTAGAGTTGATTTTTGTGTATGGTGATAGATAGGAGTCCCGTTTCAATCTTATGCATGTGTTCAGCCAGTTTTCCCAGCACCATGTACTGAATAGATTCTCCTCTCTCCAGTGGTTGTTGGTGGAGGCTTTGCCAAAGACGAGTTGGTTGAGAAATTGAGGTGTTGCTTCTGAAATCTCTATTCTGATCCATTGGTCCATATGCCTGTTCTTGTGCCGATGTCAAGCTGTTTTAATTATTGTAGCCTTATAGTAAAGTTTAAAGTGTGATACCTTCTGCTTTCTTTCTTTTGCTAAGGATTGTTTTGGCTATTCATGGGTGTCTATTTTTCCATATGAATTTCTGTATTGTTGTTTCTAGGTCTGGGAAGAATGATGTGGGTAACTTAATGGGTATTGCATTGAATCTGTAGATTGCCTTTGGTAAGATGGACATCTTAATAATGTTAATTCTTCCTATCCATGAGCATGGAATTTTTTTCCATTTCTGTCTTCTTGGATTTCTTTGAGCAGTATTTTGTAGTTTCACTGTAAAGGTCTTTCATGTCTGTAACCAGGAGGATGCTGAGGTATTTCATTTATTTTGTGGCTATTGTGAATGGGATTGTGCTTTTATTTGATTCTCTGCCTTCTTGTTGTTGAAGTATAAGAATGTCTTTTGCACATTTATTTTCTAGCTCAAGACTTTGCCCGAATCTTTTTTTTAGTGCAATGAGGTTTTTGACAGATTATCTTGGGTTGTCCAGGTATAGGATCATATCATCAGCAAAAACGCATAGCTTAATTTCTTGTATTTCTAATTGGATACCCCTGATTTTCTCCTCTTATCTTATTGCTCAGCTAAGAATTCCAACACAATATTGAAAATGAGTGTTAGAGTGAGCAGCCTTGTCTTGTTCCAGTTTGTAGGGGAAATGTTTTCAGTTTCTGTTCATTTAGCAATATGATGACTGTGGGTTGATTGTAGATGGCACTTAGTATCTTGAGGTATGTTCCTTCTTTGTCTAGGTGTTTTGGAACATTTTTCAAGAAGCGAAGCTGGATTTTATCAAAAGGTTTTTCTGCATCTGGTGATATAATAATGTGGCTCTTGTTTTTACATCTGTTATTGTATTTAATTACATTTATGGTCATGTGGATTATGAACTAGCCCTGAATCCTGGGGATGAAGCTTACTTGGTCATGGTGCATGAGTTTTAAGATGTGTTGTCGGTCCGATTTGCTAGAATCTTGGTGAGTATTTTTGCATCTATGTTTATTAGGGATATTGGCCTGTACTTCTGTTTTTTTGTTGGATCTTTACCACTTTGGGTATCAGTGTGATGTTAATTTCATAAAATGTTTTGGGGAGTATTCTGTCTTTCTCAGTTGCCTGGGATACTTCCAATGGGATTGATATCAGCTCTTCCTTGTACATTTTGTAGAATGGAAAACCATCTGGTCCAGGGCTTTATTTTTGGAGGTAGTTTTCTTATGATGGATTCAATTTTCTGGGTTGTTATTGGTCTATTTAGTGTCTCAAGGTCTTCTTGTTTCTACCTTGGGAGGTTGTGTGATGTCAGACGATTTCATTTAGTTTATCAAGTTTGTCTCCATACAGGTGTGTATAGTAATCTCTGAAAATCTTTTGTATTTGGGGGGGTGTCAGTTGTGATTTGATTGTTTGCTTTTCTGATTGTGTTATCTGGGCTTTTTCTCTCCTTTTCTTGGTCATTCTAGCTAGGGATCCTTCAATCTTGTTTGTTCTTTCAAAGCACCAGCTTTGTGTTTTGTTGATTTTTTTCTATGATATTTTTGTCTTCTATGGCCTGTGTTTTGGCTTTTACTTTGCTGTTCTGGAATCTTCTGCTAAAGTTGGGTTTTTGGTTTTTGCCTTTCCAACTCCCTTAGATGATTTGTTAGGCTGTTAACCTGTGATCTTTCCATTTTCTTGATGTGCTTTCATAGAGATTTAAATTTCCCTCTTAGAACTCGTTTCATGACATTCCAGATGTTTCTGTCCAATGTTTCTTCATTTTCATTTGTTTCCAGGAACTTTTAATGTCTGTTTTGATGTCTATGGTGAGTCAGTAGTCATTCAGCATCATGTTATTTAGCGTCCATTTCTTTGTGGACTTTGAGGGAATTTTTGTTGGTCTTGATATTTATTTTTATTCCACTGTGGTCTGAGAAGGTGCATGGTAGTTTTCATTCTTATGAAGTTTGTTTATGCTTGATTTATGATCAAGGATGGATCAACTTGGAGTGCATTACATGTGGTGATGAGTAGAATGTATATTCTGTGATTTGGGGGTGGAGAATCCTGTAGGTATCTATTAAGCCCTTTTGGTCGAGTGTCAGGTTGAGATTCTGAATCTCTTTGTTGATTTTTTTGCCCTGATGGTCTATCTAGGGTTGTTAGTGGGGTATTTAAGTCCCCAGCTATAATAGTGTTACAGTCAATATCTTTTTTTTCGTTTACTTAGTAGTCGCTTTATAAACACTGATGCTCTTGTGCTGGGTGCATGTATGTTTAGAATGGATATTTCTTATTGATGGATTGAAACTTTTATCATTATGTCGTCTCCTTACATATCTTTTTAAATTTTTGATAGCTTAAATGTTGTTTTGTCAGATCTTAAGATTGCATATCCTGGCTTCTTTTGTGATCCATTCTTTTGGAAACTCATTTTACTTACTCTAACTTTGAGTCTGTGTGCATCCCTTGTGGTGAAATGAGTTTCCTGGATGCCGCAAATTATTGGGTCATGGTTTCATATCAAGTTTGCCATTCTGTGTCTTTTCAGTGGTGCATTTAGTCCATTCAAGTTTATTGAAATGATTGTTGCCCCCTCCACCCCGACACAGGGTTCTTAGAAAGTTTTTTTCTTAGTTTGTTTTCCTTTAGTTTTTCGGTTGATGTATGTGTGTGTTTTCAAGTTTGCAGTCATGATGTATTCTCTGTTGATTCTGTGTTCTCTTGGGAAGTATGTGGCCATTCCTTTTTTCTTTCTTCTGTGCTTAATACCTTTTTAAGCATCTCCTGTAGAGCTGGCATGGAAGTTGCGTAATCTGTTAGAGATTGGACATCTGGGAAGGATTTTAATTCTCCATTGATTAGGCAGTTGAGCTTGATCGGGTAGGAAATTCTTGGTTGAAATTGTTTATCTTTGAGGACTTTAAATATTGGATGCCAGTCCCTTCTGGCTTGCAGTGTTTCTGCAAATTGGGCTACTGATATTCTGACAGGTTTTCCTTAGCAAGTAGTCTTTCTCTTTCGCTGACTTTAGGACTTTTTCTTTTGTACCTACTTTGTGTAGGCAAATTAGTATGTGTCTAGTGGTTGGTCATTTCATTTGATGTCTTATGGAGGTTCTCTGTATCTCTTGTGTTTGTATGGTCACATCTCTGGGGAGATAGGGAAACTCTTATTGGATAATCTCCTGGAATACTTGTTCCAATGTGTTCTCCTTTTCCCTTTCTTCTTCTGGAATACCAATCAGGAATAGGTTCTGCTTCTTTATATCATCACACATCTCTTATAGGCTTTGTTCTTTCTGTGTTTTCTTTCTGTGTTTTTTACAGATCAGGTTAATTTGATGTTTTGGTCTTCAGGTTCTGATATCTTCCTTCTGCTTGATTAATTCTGCTTACCACGCTTGTCATCTTGTTATTTAATTCCTGGATGAATTTTTTTATGGCCAATATCTCTGATACAAGTTCTTTCAGTGTTGTGTCTTATCTTTCTTGAGTCTTATACACTCTTTCCATCCATTCTCTATTCCCTGTTGTATTCTGAGGCCAGTTGTTCATGACTTCCATTATGGGGTTCTGAGGTCTGATTTTTCAAGTGTTTTCCATTTATAACACTCGGAATTACCTGTGTTCTTTAATTGATTTTTCCTCATTTATGACAGACCTCTTTCTTGTCTCTTTAGTTCTGTTTTGCAGTGGCAGTAGGAGAGGTTGTCACTTCTGATGTTTGCTCAGCCCTCTATTCTTCCCTGATCAGGGTTCTGAATTTGTTCTATTTTGAAAGAGAGGTGTGGGTGGTTTGCTTTTGCTGGCTCTTGTGGTTTTGAGAGTCGACTAAGGTGGAGGATGAGGATCCAGGATTCATAAACTTCTTCTAAATCACAAAGTCACTGATTGGGGTATGGGTTCCCTGAGACCAATTTCCTATCACCACTTTATATGACAATGCAATGGGTCTGTGTGTGTATCCCCTGAGTCCATGGCCCAGTAACAGCAATGAGGAGAACAGAGAAAAATAGAATAAAATAAGGCAAACTAAATTTTTAATTAAAAATTTTAAAAACCACAGAACATCAAGAACACAAACCAAGCCAAAATACACACACACACACACACACACACACACACACACACACACATACACACCCTGAAACAAACTGGGATAACAACAAAGCAAAACAAACAAAAACAATATCCAAAAAACACAGAAACCAAATACACACACACACACACACACACACACACACACACAACCAAAAATGAAAGGAGGAGGAAAAGGAAACAAAATTTGAAAAAAGAATTCAAATCTCATCATCACATGTGTAGTCACACACACATTAAACTAAAAAGACAAGAACAATAAAGCAAAAAAACCCTGAAAGATGAACACTCAATCCTTCACATACACACATAAACAGAAAACAATAAAACAAAAGAAGAAAGCAAAGGGGGGTGGGGAATGGGAGTGACGCAGATCAAGCCCTCACATACTCATTCATGCACAAAGAAAAAATATTTTTAAAAATTTTAAATCCTGCCCTCTAGTGTCAGATTCTGTAATTGTTCCTCTCAGCTCCCCCTTTGCTATTTCCCGCAGAGCCTTGGCCACATTCACTATCTTCCCAGTGTCTGGTCTAGGGAAGGAGGAGGGGCCCGTTGGGGTGGATGGGGCTTCACTCCTTCCCTCCCACTCTATTATGGTCAGAGGGATCCCCTCTCATGTGGTGGTGTGGGATTGTCTCTTCCCCAGGTACTGGCATTGGCACCCCAGTCAGGCTTATCTTGGAGTAGTGGTTGACTTCCAGGCTCCCCCTGGGTTCATCCTTTTCAGCCATGCCCCAACTATGTGGGTCTAACACTCAGAGGTTTGCTGAGAAGGAGGGGGTTGGGTCAGCCTCAGACTCACCACTGATCACTTCTGTAGTCTTCCTCATCCTTTTCTGGTTACACCCTTTGTCATGTGGCTGAGTCAGGGTAGGGGGTGGGATCCTTAAGACTCAGCACTAGTCCTGTCCCTCTGGAGTTTGTGCTTTCAGGATATTCCCTGTGAGCCATAATCAGTCCCCGAGTACTTAAGCTATCAGTCACAGAGATGAAATCAGGTATTTGCTCTGTGGTGAGCAACCCTTTCCTGGCGAGCAAGCAATTCCTTGCCCAGTTTTCAAGATAGTGGCTGGGTGCCTCTTTCATCTTCTCCAGTGGGACTCTGCCTCTGAGATCCCTCACTGCGCTCCCTCCGCAGCCCTTGCTACCAGTGTCTGGCCAGGCGCTGCAGTGGTGAGACAGAGTCTAGAGTCTGCAGTCTCTCCCAGCAGCTTTGCCCCAGGGAAGGGCTTTATTGATTTTTTTTTTAATTAAAATTACTTTTAAGCTGACAAGCTGAAGGAGTATGAATTATTTATTCGAGAAAGACCAAAACTAGGAAACAAGTAACATATAGTTTTTTTTAAGAGTTTACAAAGTGCTAGCTACTTTCTTGTTGAATATTTAGTTATGACTGAATCTACTCTCTTACCTGTAATGAGTTATCATGCTACATAGACCAGGCTTTTTCAAAACATTTCACTCCATAAAATATTTACACTTCAAATATTCATCTAAAGATAGCACACTGG
>NW_007243625.1:0-4277 GCF_000164805.1 Carlito syrichta
GGGGGGGGGGGAGGGAGGGAGGGAGGGAGGACCAAAGGAAGAAAGAGAGGAATGAAAGAACAAAAGGAAGGAAGGAAGGAAAGAAATAAATAAAGAAATCCATTCTCCTGCAAACTTTCTCCCCTCAGTCCTTCTCCCCTACCCCCCACATGTGAGGGTCCCCCAAGTTCAACACTTTTCAACCCCAAAGCCCCCTGAATGGCTGCCTCTGCTATGATGTGGGAGCTCCCACACTCCCTGGCCGGGTTCCTGACAGCTCTCCTCTCCGAGGTGTGAAATGTGCCCCAGTCAGGCAGACACTCTGATTCGGCAACGAGGACCTTCCACCATGAAAAACCAGGGAAAAATCACTTACCCAGAGACGTTCCTTCTCCCTCCATCCCATTTTCCCTGGCTCTAAAGTCAGTAGCCCTGTGAACACACCACGAGCAGTTGAGAAGCTGTGTATAATTCTCATGTTTTTGGAGACAGTGTCTGGCTCTGTGGCCCAGGCTGGGGCCCAGGGACACGACCATCCTTCACTGCCAGCCTAGAAATCATGGGCTCTGGTGATCCTCCCGCCTCAGCCTCCAGAGTGGCTGAGGCATTGCCCCCTGCCAACAGTACCTGCGAGTCCAGGTCAGGCACTGTGGCACATGGTTTTCAGCCCCGTGCCCTGGGAGTTCAAGTTGGGAGGTTGTCTAAGCCCAGGTGTTGAAGACCAGGTCAGTCGAGGTGACCAGACATCGTCTCTGCGAGAGGTCCCCAAAATCATGTCTGATATAGTTGTTCCCAGAGTCCTGGCTGCTCTGGGGCTGAGGTGTGAGGTGTGCCTGAGCACCCCATGTCTAAGCCCCGGGAGCCATGATTGCATCCCTGTGCCCCAGACCGGCCAATGGAATCTCCCATGACAAATAAGATGCCTCCAATGTGCATCATGATGGGTGTCCATGGCTACCCAAGGAAAGCTCCGCATGGGCGGGGGACGATGGGGAGATTGAGAGAGGAAGGAGCCCTCCCCCTGCCTGAAAGTGGCAGACAGGGCGATGGGAATCTGAGCTGCCATGGCATTGCAGGACCACCTTAACACTGTGCCCAATGGCTGCCCTAGCTCAGGGCTGTCTCTTCTGTGAGCTTACATGCATCTTTGTTGTGGAACACGATTGTGGACTGTGGAGGCAGGCCTTCTGGAACGCAAGGCCATAGGTGTGGGATGGACGTGACCAGTAGCCACCTTTGAAACCTCCCACAAATGACAGTCTGGAAAGTGCCTTTTCCTCTCCCATCCCTGTGGGTGTCTTCTCGTGCTGGGTGGCTGGGGTGGTGGCGGTGGTGGTGGTGATTATTGTTATTTGGAATTGGAATCACATTCTGTCTCCCAGGTCAGAGTGCAGGGGCACACTCACTGCCTCCATGGACTCCACCTGCCAGGCTCAGGTGATTCTTCCTTCTTGGACCCCAATTGACTGAAACAATAGGCATGCACAACCATGCCCAGCTAATCTTTGGATTTAGTTTTGATGGTGGAGATGAGGTCTTGCCCTGTGTCCTGGGCTGCTGTTAAACCCACAGCCTCAGGTCATCCACTTGCCTGGTTATCTGAAGGGGAGGAATACCAAGCTGAGGTCCTGAGCCCGGCCTGTGCTTAGGGTGGTGGTGGTGGTTGGTATTATTATTCTGAGTCAGAGTCCTGCTCTGTCACCCAGGCTGGAGCACAGAGGCCTGCTCTTTGCCACCTCGATCTCCACTGCCAGCACTCCAGCGATCCTTCCCCCATGGCCTCTCGATTGTATGGAATGACAGGCATGCATCACCATGCTCGGTTCATTTTTGGCTTCTTGAGGAGACGAGGCCTCACCATGGCGCCAAAGCTGGACTTGAACATAGGGGCTCAGGCCATCCTCTCACCTCGGCTTCCCAGAGTGCCCGAATGACAGACGTGTGCTCCCTTGCCCAGCCTCCACAACACTCTCGGAGTCCCAATGCGAGGCCAGATCCCTTACAATGACCCAGGACACCAGAGAGGACATCTGGAGTCGCTCTCCATACCCCCCAGGGGGAGCACCTGTCCCAGGGGCATGTGTGGGTGGGAACACCCACACCACTGCTTGCCTGTTCCCCAGGGAAGACCCACTCACTTCTCCCAGGGGCCAACTTGGGGAAAAGGAGGGCATGGCTCTCAAAACTTTGGGGGCAGCATGGACAGCCGGGCAACTCACGGCTGTTTCTTCGGTACTTGAGAAGGCTAAGATGGATAGATGGCTGGAATTCAGGATCTCAAGACCAGTCTGGACACCATAGCAAGCCTCCACCTGGACCACAAGCGAAACCCAGAAAACCTTGGGTGAGGGCAGGCCTCGGCAGGCATATTGCCTCCAGCCCATAGTTCAAAACCAGGCAGGAAGACCAGGATGTTGACCAAATGGAAAACCTGTGATCACCGCAGTTTGGGAGGACCAGGCCAAGAGGATGACCCGAGGTGGGTGGTTTGAGATCAGCCTGGGCAACCTAGTGAGGAAAGAAAAGAAAGAAAGAAAGAAAGAAAGAAGGAAGGAAGGAAGGAAGGAAGGAAGGAAGGAAGGAAGGAAGGAAGGAAATAAAAACTCATTCTCCTGCAAACCTTCTGCCCTCAATTCTTCTCTCACAGCCCTCACATGGGAGGGTCCACCAGGCTCATCACCTTCCAGTCCCAAATCCTCCCCAGTTCCTTTCCCCGCATTGGTGCAGGATTTCCCTAGGCTCCTTGACCAGGTTCATGCCGGCAGTCCTCTCTGAAGTCAGAAATGTGCCCCTGGCAGTCTGAACCTCCAACTTGGCAATGAGGACCCTCAGCCAATAAAGGCCAGGGACACATCCATCACCCGTGGATATTTCTTCCCCCAATCTTACTTTTTCCTGGGTCTAAAGCCAGTCGCTCTGTGAAAAAAACATTTGCAGTTGAGAATGTTTATGATTCTGATGTTTTTGTAGACAGGGTATGGCTCTGTAGCCCAGGCTTGCACCTGAGGTCATGACTGTCGTTCACTGCCAGGTTTGAAATCGCTGGCTCCATTGATACTGCCGCCTCAGGCTCCAGAGTGGCTAAGATGATGGGCCTTTGGACACCAGACCCCACGTTTGGATGGCTGTGGAGATGGGGTCTCCCTGTATGGCCCAGGCTGGTCTTGGGCTCCTGGACTCCAGCCATCCTCCCACTTCAGGCTCCCAGAGAATTGGGATTCCATGCGTGGGCCACCACACCATATCTTCTGGTTGGGTTTGGGTGAAGGATCGAGGCTGGACTTAGGGGCTCAGCTTCATCATCACAGCACTTTGGGAGGCCAAGGTCAGCAGCTGGCCTGAGGCCACTGGCCAAGACCTGCCCCCACAACTCAGCGAAACCTCATTTATATAGTCCATCACAAATGATCTGGGCATGGTGTCACATGTCTGTCATTCCAGCTCCTCAAAAGACCATGGAAGGTCTTGCTGGAGCCTGGCAGGCCAAGGCTGTGGTGTCCAGGAGTGAGCCACCACCCTACAGCCTGGATGATGGAGTGAGACTCCGACTCCATGAAAAAAAGGAAAAATGAACAAAAGGAAAAAAGAATAAAAAGGAAGAGCTGTGTATGGAGTTGGGATCATCATGAACAGACAGAGAACATTTGGTAAGGAGACCCCAGATTGGGCCTAGAGTTCCTGAAAGATGGTGGATTGGCAGACAATCGGGCTGTGGTTTGGGAGGCCGAGGTGGGGGACCTCTGGAGATTGGGGTTTCAAGACCAGCCTGGGTGACGTAGTGAGACTTCGTCACTAACTGTAATACAAACAGTGGAGTCACACATGGTGGCACCCACGGTCCCGGCTACAAGAAATGCAGTGGCCTCTGTCCCGGGGCATTCCTTTGTGTTGCCCCTGCCAACAGTAAGTGCAAGTCCATGCCAGGTACTGTTGTTCATGGTCATCAGCCCTGCACCCTGGGAGGTCAAGACAGGAGTTTGCCTGAGTCCAGTGGTCAGAGAAGAGCCTGGGTGAAGTGACCAGACTTGTCTCAGTGAGAGGTCTCCAAATTGAGTCTGGTGTGGTGGTCTCTGGAGTCCCTGCTGCTTGGGGGCCAAGGCAGGAGGACTGCCTTAGCCCCGCAGGTTGAGGCCCTGGGAGCCATGATTTTGCCACCATGTCTCAGATCATTTGACAGAGACTCTGGCTACAAAAAAGACACCTCCCATATGTATCATGACAGGTGTCCATGACTTTGCAGGAAATGTTCTTGTGGGTGGGGAACAATGGAGAGATCGGGAGAGGAAGGGTAATCTCCG
>NW_007243625.1:4788-8539 GCF_000164805.1 Carlito syrichta
TAAGTCAAGGTTTCACCTCGTATCTTGGGCTGCTGTCAACCCTGCAGCCTCAGGTCGTCCACTTGCTTGGGCATCCAAAGGGCCAGGATGACAGGCTGAGCCCATGAGTCCTGCTTGTGTTTGTGGTGGTGGTGGTGGTGACTGGTATTCTTATTCTGAGTCACAGTCCCTTTCTGTCACCCAGGCTGGAGCACAGGGGCCCGCTCTCAGCCACCACAGCTTCCACTGGCTGGGTTCTCGCAGTGCTTCTGCTGTGGCCTCCTGAGTGGATGGAACAACAGGCAATTGCCACCCCACTCGGCTCATTTTTTTGGCTTTTTGTATAGACAAGTTCTCACCAAGGTGCCCAGGCTGGTCTCGCACATGGGCCTCAGATCAACTTCTCGATTGGCCTCCCAGATCATGGGATGACAGGTGTGATCCCCATGCCCAGCCTCCACACCCCTGCTGGGGGCCCACCACAAGACCCACTCCGTTCTGATGATCCAGGATCCAGTATAGGGTGGCAGAAGTCACCCTATGAGCCTTCCCCGGGGGGAGTGCCCGAGGGAGGGGCATGACTCTGCCATTGCACCCAACACTCTGCCCGATTGTTCCCCAGGGTGGACCTGTTTGCTCTTCCCAGAGGCCACCTCTGGGAAAGTGAGGGCGAGACTCTCATACCTTTGGGGTGGCGGGGATGGCCAGATGACTCACGCTTGTCTCCTTGGAACTCGGGGAGGCCAACACGGGAAGATGACTGGAGGCTGCAATGTCGAGACCAGGCTGGACACAAGAGGAAACACTCACCTAGACCCCAAGCAAAACCCAGAAAACCTTGGGTAAGTGCAGGCCACAGTGGGAGTTTTGCATCTGGCCCAGAGTTAAAGACCAGGCAGGAAGGCCAGGATGTCGACCAAATGAAAAGCCTTTGATCACAGCAGTTTTAGAGTCCCAGGCTGAGAGGATGGCATGAGTTGGTCAGTTTGAGAGCAGCCTGGGCAACCTAGTGAGGAAAGAAAATGAAAGAAAGAAAGAAAGAAAGAAAGAAAGAAAGAAAGAAAGAAAGAAAGAAAGAAAGAAAGAAAGAAAGAAAGAATCTATTCTCCTGCAAACTTTCTGCCCTCAGTCTTTGTCCCCCAGCACCCCACATGAGAGGGTCCCCCAAGCTCATCACCTCCCAGTCCAACCACCACAATACCTGTTCCCTCTTTGGTGCAGGAGTTCCCGAGGGTCCCTGCCTGGGTTCCTCTGAGGTCACCTCTCCGAGGTGAGAAATATGCCCCAGGCAGTCCAGCCCTCTGACTCAACAAAAAGGACCTTCTGCAAAGAAATGCCAGGAACACATCCCTCCCGGAGACATTACTTCACACTCAGACCGATTTTTTCCAGCTTTAAAGCCAGTTGCCATTTGAAGACATCATGCACAGTTGAGAATCTGTTTACGATTCTGATGTTTCTGGAGACAGGGTTGGGCTCTGTGGCTAAGGCCAGGGGAAATGACCATCATTTTCCACCAGCTTCAAAATGGCGGTCACTGACAATCTTTCAACCTCAGCCTCCAGAGTGACTGGGATGACAGGCACCTCGATCCCAGGCACCTGTTTGGATGGGTGCACAGACGAGTTCTCATTGTGTGGCCTGGGCTGGCCTTGAGATCCTTGGCTACAGCCATCCTCCTGATTTGGCCTCCTAGAGTGCTGGGATTCCAGGCGTGGACCACCATGCCCAGCCTTCTGGTTCGTTTTTGAAGAAGGACTGAGGCCGTACTCAAGGGCTCAACCTCGTCATCCCAGTGCTTTGGGAGGTCAAAACCAGCAACCGGCCCATACCCACACATGTGAGACATGCCTGAGAACCTCGGTGAGACCTCGCCTCTACCCTACGTCCCAAATGAGCCAGGTGTGCTGCTGTGCACCTGTCGTTCTGGCTTCTCGGAAGACCTGGGGTGGAATGTTCGCAGGAGCCCAGCGAGCTGAGGTTGTAATGGCCGGGAGTGAGCCACCACCCTACAGCCTGGGCGAGGAGTGAGACTCGACTAAAACAATAAAAAAAAGGAAAGAAAAGAAGATC
Organism: Carlito syrichta; assembly: GCF_000164805.1. Lineage (NCBI taxonomy): Eukaryota > Metazoa > Chordata > Mammalia > Primates > Tarsiidae > Carlito > Carlito syrichta. Next base: position 6,841 of record NW_007243625.1, read on the forward strand.
ACCCATTTGTGTATGTACTTGGGATATCTTGAACAGACAGAGATCATTTGGGAAGAAGGCCCCAGACTTGGGCTTAGAGTTCCCAAAAGATGGTGGATCTGCATACAATCGGGCTGTGATTTTGGGTGGCTGAGTTGGGGGACTGCTGGAGCCCGGGAGTTCAAGACCAGCCTCAGCCACATGGTCAGATCACTTCGTTCCCCAGAATGCAAACACTGGAGTCTCACGTGGTGGTGCCCGCCATACCAGTTACAGAGGATATGGTGGCCCCCATCCCAAGATGTTCCTTTAGGTTGCCACCAGCAAAAGAAAGTTGGGAGTCCAGGCAGGGCACCGTGGCTCATGGCAGGCAGCCCCCCATGCCATGAGATACTGAGGTGGGAGGCTTCCTGAGCCCAGGTGTACACAACTGGCCACCTGACATGGCCAGATCTCATCTTGATGAGAGGTCCTCAAATTCGAGACAGGTATGGTTGCCCCCAGAGTCCTGGCTGATTGGGGGCCGAGTCTGGAGCACCGACTGAGCCCCGCAGGGTCAGGCCCCGGGAACCACGATAGTGCCGCTGCACTCCTGCCTGGCAAACAGAGACTCTGACATCAAAAATATCACCTCCCACGTATCAGGATGGGAGACCTGATCTCCCCAGGGAAAGGTTCATGTGGGCGGCATACAATAGATTGATCGGGAGAGGAAGGGGCTTGCACCCCTGCCCAAAGGTGGCAGACAGGGCAACTGGAACCTGGGCCGGCCGCAGCATTGCCCAATCGCATTGATGGCTCTGTTCCTAACAGCCGCCCTAGCTCGGGGCTGTCTGTTTCATTAGTTCACACACGTCTTTGCTGTGGGTGCAGAGTGTGGAGGATGTAGGCAGGCCTTCTGGGGCATGTAGCCAAAGGTGTGGGTTGGATGAGCCCAATGGCCAACTTTGAACCATCCCACAATGTTAGGCCAGATGGTGCCTTTTCCTTTCCCAGCCTTGAGGGTGACTCCTCACGTTGGGTGGCAGGGGTGATGATTTTGGTGATTATTATTATTTGGATTCAGAATCGCATGCTGTCACCCAGGCCAGAGCACAGGGGCTTGCTCACGGCCAACCTGGCCTCCACCAGTCAGGCTCAGGCAATGCCCCCACCTCGGCCCCAAGAGTGGCTGGAGCCACAGGCCTGCACCACCACCCCTGGCTAATCCTTGGATTTATTTTTGATGGCTGAGACGAGATCTCACTCCATGTCCCAGGCTTGTATTGAACCAGTAGTTTCAGGCCATCTACTGGCCTGGAGCTCCGAATGGCCAGGATGCCAGGCTGAGTTCCTGAGCCCGGCCATTGGTTGTAGTGGTGGTGGAGGTTGGTATTTTTATTCTGAGTCAGAGTCCCACTCTGTCACCCAGGCCAGAATTCAGTGACCCGTTCTCAGCCTCCATTTCATCCACTGGCTGGGCTCTGGTGATCCTCCCACTGCACCCTCCCAAGTGGCCAGAAGGATGCCATGCATCACCATTCTCAGCTAATATTTTGGCATCTTGTAGAGACAAGGTCTCACCAAGGTGCCCGAGCTGGTCTCGAACCCAGAAACTCATGCTATCCTCTTGCCTCAGCCTCCCAGAGTGCTGGGATGACAGGCGTGAGCTCTCACACCCGGCATCCAAACACCTCTCAGGGCCCCACTGTGAGGCCCACTCCCTTCCGATGACCTGGTG
>NW_007243626.1:0-712 GCF_000164805.1 Carlito syrichta
TTCAACATATGATTTGGGGGATGGGACACAGTCCATAACAGTTTATTTGTCACTAATGATGTCAAACATCTTTTCATATACATCTTAGCCTTTGTCTATACTAATAAATGATTCCAGAAATTTAAAAAAGTTATAGTATTCAATATAATTCCTAGAAGAAAAATTAAAATCATCTTAATTATTAGAAGTGATGTACACTAGCCGTGCTCGGTGGCTTAACCTGTAATCCCGTGCCTAGGGAGGCTGAGGTGAGTAGGTTGCCTGAGCCCATGGGTTCAAGACCCGCCTAGGCAGCAAAACCTCATCTCTACAATAAATTAAAAAACCAGCCATGCGTGGTAGCACATGCCTGTATTTCCAGCTACTTGGAAGGCTGAGGCAGAAGGATCACCAGAGCCCGGCAGGTCGAGGCTGTGGTGGCTGGGAGCAGCCACTGCACTCCAGTCTGAGTGACAGAGTGAGACTCCAACTCAAAAAAAAAGAAGTGATATACACTTATTGAAAGTTTTTGTTGTGAAACAAATGGCATTATATAAAGATTGACATAATTTAGATCAAGCATATATCCCAGTCAATATATGTAAAAGATTAGAGCATATTGACTGGCTAAATAAGCTATCTCTAAATATAAAACTTAGAAAAATTGTTATAATAGAATGGAAAGTTGTTAGTCAATAAAAGTAAAATAATTTAGATTTCATGTTCTGTTATC
>NW_007243627.1:0-10146 GCF_000164805.1 Carlito syrichta
TATTTTGAGGTGTATGAAAATAACACAAAAATACAGAAATTTCTGAATGCAACTAAAGCAGTGCTCAGACATAAATATGTGGTTTAAAATTTTTATATTTGAAAAGAAAGATCTCTGGATACTTAAGTTCCCACTTTAAGAAACTAGACAAAGAGAGACAATTAAATCTAAAGAAAGTAATGGAAGAAAAACAGGAAAGATTAGACAATAAAACTGAAAACAGAACACATCACAGAAAATCAAACCAAAGCTTAGTTATTTAAAAAGATTTTTTTCAATGATAAGCAGAAAAAAAAATCAAGTCACAAACTATCAATATCAGAAATGCAAGAGGGGAAATTACTGACACAACAGACATTCAACAGATAATAAAACAACATGGGCGACTATAACAAATTAAGGTGACTTAAATAATAAATATTTATTTTTCTCGGTTCGAGAGGCTGGAAGTCTCAGAATAGGGTGCCAACACAGTTGCATTCTTGTGAGTGACGTCTTTGGGTTATAGACTATTCTTGTAATAGACTCACATGGTGGAAGGTAAGCTAGCTAGCTGTGGTATCTTCTAGTGAGGGCATTTTAATCTATCTTTTTTTTTAACCAGAAAAGCAAACAACTGTATTTGAACACTCAAGAAAGAAGTGGTAGGAGAATATGGACTGTAACCAGAAGCAGTTTTTTGGATTCTTAGAACTTTATTCCTTTGTTTTAGAACACTGAAATCATATTATTTGGTTCAGTTATTCAAATCCTTAAATGTTTTCTTTTACCTGTGCTCTCAGGCTAGACTTTAATGTCTGAATATTTGAATTCAAACCTGAATGATAACAGAACATGAAATCTAAATTATTTTACTTTTATTGACTAACAACTTTCCATTCTATTATAACAATTTTTCTAAGTTTTATATTTAGAGATAGCTTATTTAGCCAGTCAATATGCTCTAATCTTTTACATATATTGACTGGGATATATGCTTGATCTAAATTATGTCAATCTTTATATAATGCCATTTGTTTCACAACAAAAACTTTCAATAAGTGTATATCACTTCTTTTTTTTTGAGTTGGAGTCTCACTCTGTCACTCAGACTGGAGTGCAGTGGCTGCTCCCAGCCACCACAGCCTCGACCTGCCGGGCTCTGGTGATCCTTCTGCCTCAGCCTTCCAAGTAGCTGGAAATACAGGCATGTGCTACCACGCATGGCTGGTTTTTTAATTTATTGTAGAGATGAGGTTTTGCTGCCTAGGCGGGTCTTGAACCCATGGGCTCAGGCAACCTACTCACCTCAGCCTCCCTAGGCACGGGATTACAGGTTAAGCCACCGAGCACGGCTAGTGTACATCACTTCTAATAATTAAGATGATTTTAATTTTTCTTCTAGGAATTATATTGAATACTATAACTTTTTTAAATTTCTGGAATCATTTATTAGTATAGACAAAGGCTAAGATGTATATGAAAAGATGTTTGACATCATTAGTGACAAATAAACTGTTATGGACTGTGTCCCATCCCCCAAATCATATGTTGAAGAACTAACCTCCAGTAATACGGTATTTGGAGGCAAGGCCTTTAGGAGGTAATCCAGGTTAAAATGAGGCCATAAGGATGAAGCCTTAATCCAGTAGCACTGATGTCCTTACAAGAAAGGGAAAAAACACCAGGGTGCTCTCTCTCTCCCCCAGTGGCTATGCACAGAGGATGGTCATGTGAGAACATAGCAAGAAAAGTGGTTTTCTGCAAGCCAGGAAAGAGAGACCTCACCAGAAACCAACTTACTGGCATCCTGATCTTGGAATTTCAGTCTCCAGAACTGAGAGAATTTCTGTTGTTTAATCCGCTCAGTCTGTGGTATTTTATTATGACAGCCTTAGCTGCCTAACAAAGAAAAACAAATCAAAATCACAAGGAAATGCCACTTCACATTCACCAGGATGGCTGGAATCAAACAAATGTTGGTAAGAATATGGAAAAATCAGAATCCCTATGGGCTGTTGTTAGCAATGGAAAATGGCGATGTCATTTAGGAAAACAGCCTGGCAGTTCCTTAATCAGATAAACAGAGGTACCACATGACCCAGAATTTCATGCCTAGGCATAAAAACATATGTCCATGCAAAATCTTGTAAATGAATGTTCATATCAGCATTATCCATAATAGCCAAAAGGTGGTAGTCCAAGTATCTACTGACTGATCAATGGAAACACAAGCAGTATATCCAAACAATGAAATAGTATCTGGCCATAAAAAGGATGAAACACTGATATATGCTATAACATGAACTTTTTAAACATTAAGTTAAGCAAAAGACGCCAATCACAAATGATCACATACTATATGATTCCATTTATACAAAATGTCCAGAATAGGCAGATCTGCAGAGACACATGTAGATTCATGTCTACTTAGAGCTGGAGGAGTCAGGGGTATAGAAGAGTGACAACTAAAGAGTACAGATTTCTTTTTGAGGTGATGACGTTTGTACATAGAGTCATCACTTGGAGGATTGGATCTAGGAGTCCTTTGAATACCAAAATCTATGGATGCCCAAGTCCTTGATATAAAATGGCACAGTATTTACACATAACCTATGCAAATCCTCTAGTATATTTTAAATCATCTCCATATTACTTACGAGCCTCATAAAACAGAGACAGTAGACAGTTGTATACTATATTGTTTAGGGAATAATGACAGAAAAGTCTGTTCATTTTCAGTAGAGATGCATTTTTTAAAATAGTTTCAATCTATAATTGCTGGAATCCATGGATGCAGAACCCGTGGATACAGAGGGCAGACTGTATCTATAAACACATTAAAAGCCATTGAATTACACTTTGAATGAATTATATGAGATGTGAATTATATCTCAATAAAGCTGTTACCCCCCCCCCCCCAAAAAACTTCTTAAGGTGCTCTTCTGCTAAGATCTAACTACCCCAAGGCTCCTTCTGTCAACACTCACTCACCAGGGTACTTCCGGTTTAGGAATGTGACTTCTAGGGACCATGGTTCTTCTCCTTCCTCCAACTTGAGGATAACCTTGGGTTTGGTAATGCAACACCCTGTAATGAAATAATTGAGGGTATAAATGGACCAGATCCATGAGCACTTGGATGGAAAAGACACAGCTATAAAAGCATTAACTGAGAATATTCATCTGATGTTTTCGAAGGGAAGATAATGACAAAAGTTGTTTTTGCTTCAATTACATTAGACCTTTTAGTCCAAAGTCTATGAAGCCTCTAATCTCTATAAAGAATCTATGTGTCTTGATACCTAAAAAAAAAAAGCAAACATGCTGCAGAAGGAGTCCCGCGGCAGGTCCGCTCACCCACTGCGACGAGGTGGCCGTAGTTCTCCAGCGTCACATCCCTGTACAGGCTCCGCTCCCTGGGGCCCATCTGCTGCCACTCCTCCCGGGTGAGCTCCACGGTCACGTCCTCGAATGACACGGATCCCTTCAGCAACATATTTTGTTCAAGGTCTCGGAATTAGGTGACACAGAAAACACCTGAGAACTTTTCCTGTTTACTCTTGAGGCTCAAAAACAGTTGGTTATAGAAACACTTAGGAATCATTAGCACTCTAGCTGGTAACTGAAGTTAAAGACAATCAGACAGCTCCTTGAGCACATTGGGATTAAGAAAAAGTACCAAAACAAAACACTTGAGTACCAAATATATTAAAGAGGCTGGCAAAAGATGCACAGGCAAGAAGTCAGAGAAGGTTTCTGAAAAAGAGTAATAAAATCCAGAGGATAAATCTTAGAAACTAAGAAAATACAAAGTTTCTATACCAAAAGACTTCAAATTCAAACTAACAAGTGATGTCAGCAAAAATACTAAAGTTGAGAAAATTCTCTCTTCCATAAAAGTAATGAGAAACTGGCAGCAATTACAGAATCAACTTTTTCTGCAAGCTAATCAAAGGTTTCAAGCAATCTATACAAGAATATTTATACAAAAAAAATTTATACATTATGCCTGTAATCCCAGAGGACTGTCTGAGCCCACAGGTTCAACAGCCTGGGCAACTTGGCAAAATCTCGTCCAACAATAAATCAAAAAATTAGCTGGGCATGGTGGCACACACCTATAGTTTCAGTTACTAGGAAGGCTAAGATGGAAGGATCACCTGAGCCCAGCAGGTTGAGGCTGCAGTAGTCGTATCACTCCAGCATGGATGACAGAGTGAGACTTCAATTGAAAAAAAAATTGAAAATGTTTTTTAAAGCCTGCAACATTGGGAGAACCATAGTTCTGCATCATCTTAACTTGTCCTATTTTCATCCATCTCTCTCCAGCTCCACATTAGCTCTGAGAACCAATCAACTCAGATAAGAGCAAAAACCAGCAGCCTGGCAACCACCGGAGGAGGCAGAAGTGGGTATGAGTTGTCAAAGGCTGGTTCCCAGAAAACTGTCATTATTTGACTTAATAGGATGGTTCCCTTGAAGACCTCACTTGCAAGGCTGATTACTGAACTGACTCAGAATTTTCACCCAGGATGAAAAACCTGTGCTCCAAGGCATTAGTCAAAAACATTCAAAGGCAACTTTAACTTAACCTGCTACCTGGGGTGGTGGACAAACAGTTGGGGTAAGTAATCGCCTAAGAAAAAGCTTTATTTAAAGGACAAGCTGGAGGATGAAATGTCCATAAAGGTTTTGAAAAACTCTGATATATTCCTGAGAATTGAGAAGCCCACCTATATACACTGAGCTGAGAATATGCCCAGGACTGTGATATGCTCAGGAAGGACAAGAGAAGGCTCTAAGCTGTCACTTCTGAGTGACCTTAAGGTTTGGAGAAAGCAGGAAGTGAAGACTAATACAGAGTTGTAAATGGCCTGGATGACTGCTGGAGAAATACCACAGCATTCACAAGGCTCCCTGGAAAAGACTGGGAAACTTGCTTGGTTTCAGGCATTAAGGAAATATCTGCAGAGACTTCAGCTGCCACACACAACAAATACAGGCACTACTGAATTATTTTTAAAAGTCACTGGACAGGCCAGGGACAGTGGCTCATGCCTATAATCCCAGCGGTTTGGGAGGCAGAAGCAACAGGATTGCCTGAGCCCAGGGGTTTCGAGACCAGCCTGGACAACATAGCAAGACCTTGTTTCTACAATAAATCAAAAAATAAGTCGGGCATGGAGGCATGTACCTATGGTGCCAGTTACTTGGAAGGCTGTAGCGGGAAGGATCACCTGAACCCAGCAGATAGAGACTGCGGTGGCAGTGAACATGCTACCTCACTCCAGCCTGGGTGACAGAATGAGACTCCAACTCAAAGAAAAAGTCACTGGACAAATTTCAACAACAACCCTTGGGAGGACAGAAATTCTTCTAGAGTTGCCAAATTTTATTAAAATGTCCTGTTTTCAACAACAAAAATTATAAAACAAGGCCAGGCACAGTGGCTCAGCCTATAATCCCAGCATTTTGGGAGACCGAGGCGAGAGAACTGTCTGAGTCCAGGGATTCGAGACCAGCCTAGGCAACTTGGCGGGACCTCGTCTCTACAATAAATCGCAAAAACTAGGCTGGTGTGCTGGCGTGCATCTGTAGTTACAGCTACTTGGAAGGCTGAAGCGGAAGGACTGCTTGAGCCCAGCAGGTCAAGGCTGCAGTGGTCATGAGCATGCCACTGCACTCCACTCTGGGTGGCAAAGAGTGACACTCCAACTTAAAAAAAAAAAAAAATTACAAAACAAGAAAAAAAAAAGTAAGACCCATATGCAGGGAACAAGTAATCAACAGAAATTGCTCCTGAGGAAGCAGATATTGGACTTAACCAGACAATGACTTTAAATCAGTTATTTAAAATATGGTTAAAGACCTAAAGGAAATGATATATAAGGACTGAAGGGAAGTATGTCACCAAATAAAGACATAAAGAGAAAGAAATTATAAAAAGGGACCAAAACTCTAAAATTAAAGAGTACAATAACTAAAATGAACATTTCACCAAAAAGGTCCATTCAACAGTGGAGCTGCGTAGATGGAAAAAAGAGTGAAGCAACTAAGATAACACGTCCATTGAGACTGTGCAGTGAGAAACAGAAAGAAAAAAGTAATAACAAAAAAATGAACCATAGGACAACATCAAGCTTACCAACAGATGCATAATGAGAGTACAGGACAGAGAAGGGAGACACAAAGGGTCTAACACAATTTTTGAAGTAACAGTGGCCAAGAGGTTCCAAAATTTGAAGGACATGATTAATCTACACACTCCAAAAGCTCAACTAAAAGTAAGATAATCTTGGAGAAAGAAATCCACACCTGGATACAATATATTCAAAATTTTAAAACAGCCAAAGACAGAGATAATCTTGAAAGCAGCAAGGGAGAAGCAACCAATCATATTTAAAGTTGATTTCAAATGAGAAACCATGAAGAACAGAAGGCAATGGGATGACATATTCAAAGTCAGTAGGACAAGAGGAGATGATGAGTCCATAGAGATGGCAGCACTCACAGAGAAACATTCCAGGACAGAGTGAGAAGCAGAGGCAAGTGGAGAAGAAAAGTCAAGTAAGGAAAGGGTAAGACAATGCCCACCGGATTTGATTACAATCCAGTAGGGCCACTGGAAGCCACATGCAAGTGGGAAGAAAAACCAAGGCATCACACAGACATTTGAAGTTGAACGCAAAGTGTGGAGACATCTGAAAAAGAACAGAATTTTAAATCATCTGCTAGACAACCTGAATATCATGGATACTCAGAATATTTATGGAGTGTGATTTTTAAAGACATTCAGTTGATTCATTGCAAAAATGTCTAATTTAACCCCATGTTTGAAGTATTGAGAAGTGAGTGAGTAACGAGTGAGTTAGTACTCAACATGACATTTTCTACTTCTATCGAGGAAAAAGTAAAGAAAACATTCTATGCTATGTAATGAGTTATTACTAAATCACCTACTTGTAGAACAGCAATTACATCAGGTTATCTTCCTCTTTATATTTCATGAGGAATCAGTTTGCTTTATCTTTCTCATCAATGTAAACCATTACATAATGTCGGACCCACTGCCAAGGTAATTAAAAACCTCAGAAATAAATGTGGAGTTCAATCTGGTAAATGTGTACCAGCAGAGGACCTGCATCTATCTACCCACATGCCACCTTTGCTCTGCTAGTCTTATTCCTGTACCTTCTATGAATGTGTCTGACCCATTTCTGTCTCTACTTTTTCATATTAAAATAGATACATAAACCCTTACACAAAGTCCTTAAAAAGCCCTTATAAGAGTTTGTAAAACAAACTGATTATTAAGAACTAAACTCACCTGAGCCATGTTCATTTTCTGCTGCTCCTCGAAGAGAGTAGAGGCCTGTGAAGGTTCACCTGGAGAGGAGGAAAGAACAAGGGGTCATGAGAGACTTGGTCTGCCTTATAGTTTCTTTAGACAGAGTTCTCAATTATGACACTTACAATGGTTTTACTGGTACGTAATCCCATCATGATCGAGACGTGTCTGCATTCACCTGCCTAAAATTCTCTTCACACCCAACTGGAGAAAAGGTTTCCCAATGGGGAATGTCACTTTGACTCTTGAAAAGGGACAGAAGGACCACACAAAGGTAGCAGCACTTGAATGAATTCACCTCTGATATTAAGTCCACTTAACCCTGCATTTTTCACTGGGTGTGGTAAAAACTGTATTTCGTTAATTTAGTAACAATTTATGTTCCTTGTGACTACCTGACAAAATTATAAAAATAATACAACAGAAGAGTAACTTACCATGTTCAGGTACACAGAGGTGAAACCCTCTACCTCATTCAACCTAATATCCCCCCCAAAAAACAACTCAGGCGGGATTAGTAAGCAAATTCTTACTGTCTTTATACCCTGAGTTAGAGCTTCCACAGAAAACTCTAAAATAAAGATGTAATGTTTTATACAAGGAATATGTTTTTCAACTTTTTACTCAATAATGGTTGCTGATTCTTAAAAAAGACCTTTTGATAGGATGCTTATGACACTCACCTGTGTGTGAACAGCACCGTGCTTAGTTCTTGGGTCTGCCCTGGGTGACTATTCACAAGTCATTAATTTCAGGCCCCATAAGAGGAGGAACCCAAAAGCCCCAGAATTTATTTATTTAAAAAATTGTGTACTTATTCTTACTTATTCAAACTTCAGTCACCCTTAAAGAACTCTTCGTTTGATGCAAGAAACCTATCGAGACACTTTTTCCACTGCTCAAAAGTTTCTAGACTTGTCAATTTTGGTGTCTTTTAGTGCTTCTGCTGTCTTTTGTTTCACCTCTTCCACACCCACCAGATGTTTCCCTTTGAAGACTTTTCCCCAGAGAAACAGAAAAAAGTCACTCTGGGTGAGATCAGGTGAATAGGGAGGGTGGGGTATGGGGGGGTCATGTCATTTTTGGTCAAAAACTGATGAATACTCAGGGCATTGTGGGCAAGTGCACTCACAAGCCACCATAATGAAATGGGCAAATGTGTTGAGTCTCAAAAAAAAAAAAAAAAAAAATATATATATATATAATAACTGAAGCCAAACACAGCCTCTCACAACAATGTTAGCTGGTACACTGATGCTGGTGGGTTCCTAGAACACTTACCTAGTGGGAAAAGCCTGTACTACAAGGGGTCTGCCCTCCAAAAGATAAATGATTTTTTTTTGTGGGGTCCCCCTCATATTTTGGGGTTTCCAGCATAGAAAACTCCCTCCCTCTGGTATCATTTTATTATCTATGTTCAAGAAAGAAGTAGCGTCAGCATAACTCTAAATGCCACATGTAGTAATGAATGTGGTGTGACAGCTACTCAAGGTGCAGAAAAAGTATTGGGAAAATGAAGGAAATGGGGTGTTGTTTAGGATTTTGTCAGCTGACTACATCTTCTCTGGATACCATGGCCTCACCAGCCCTCTAGTAAAGTACCTTTTTCTCTTCACCTTGACACTTAACCCTCTGAACCCCAGGTCACCACCTTCTGCAAGTTAGTTCACATTATCCCTGGTGACCTGGTCCGTAACAGCTCCTGAATGTGATAACATTATAAGTCTTACTCATGCTATGCAGTGAACCAAGAACTGACTCAGGTGAAGCAAATCAGAACCTGCTCCTTTCTAGAATCTTCTGCCTCTGCCCAGAAGCTCTGGAACAGGTCTCTGTCAAACAGCTGTTCTCAGTGACAGGACCTGGCATGGACTTCCTCTTTCCAGTCACAGTTGCTTTCTTTCAGAAGGGCTGGGACTCGGCCGGAAAACAAATTCACTTTACCTGCAACTATCTTCTAGCACCCTAAGCCTGACTCTTTTGGAATTCACCAGAAACGTGCTATCCAATACTGTAGCCATTAGCTGCATGCAACCACTGAACACCTTAAGTGAGGCCAGTGCCACGAGTCAAGATAACATTTTGAATGCAATGACTCAAGGAAAACACATCAGCAAAATTGGCTCTGCCTGCCTCTTTTGACTGTAGCTGCTGAAAAATTCTAAATGAGGCTTGTGCTTTTCATCGACTTTCTACTGGACATCACTGCCCCCGAATAGGAATCTGTGCCCCTGAGGGGAGACGCAGCCTCAACCGTGCTGGAGGGTCCAGGAGCCTCAGCTCAAACCATGTAACTGCAGACTGCACAAATCTCAGGATAGAGTTACCACCTGGTGAGATTCTGCCCACGTTCACTTCACAGTCACTAGAGAGATCTGAGCACTGATCCCTCTGAATAAGTGCTCCCAAGGTTTCAGGCAGGTACTGGCAGCTCCGGGTTTCAGGGAGGTCCGCTGTCAGGAAGAACAAGAGACAGGGAGTCAAGCCCACCTGGATGCGCCTTCTACCCTCTCACCTCCTAGCTTGTGCCCTGGGGTGTCCACCCTCGTGAAATCCCCTGCACTACAAAATAAAAACAAAAATAATATGGCACGTGCATAACGACCAGCAGAGTCGCTGCGGGGGTTCAATGAACCGTCAAGGACGAGGACAGACAGGTGTCTCCCGACGGCAGCCGCTTCCATGCCACACAGCGACGGTGGCGGGCACCGGACGACCCATCTGACCAAGGACCACCGATTGGCTTCTCGGAACCACCCCACGAGCGACGGCCACACCCTCGGGTCCACCGCCCAAGCCCCGCACGCCCCGGCCCGC
>NW_007243627.1:10263-20959 GCF_000164805.1 Carlito syrichta
GAGGCCCCCGGAGCCCCGACTCCGGCGCTCTCACTCCAGGTGCGCGGCCACCGCTCCTGCGCAGACCTAAGAACGCTGAGGCGTTCCTTTCGAGCCAAGAGGGCGGACGAGGGCGCGGGGGGGCGGGACTGATCCTGCGCCTGCGCAGAGTGGGCGCCGGGGACCCCCTTCCCAGAGTGCTGCGCGGCAGGCCCCGACGTCGGGAACTACCATTGCCATAAGCCCTTGCGTCCAGGCTGGGTGTTTTCCCATTTCAGCCGTGGGTCGGGTCCTGGCTGCCCAGGTGTGGCCAGATCCTCAGAGGTGTGGGCATCTCGGCCCCCTGCAGTGCGTGGTTGGAGCCAAAAGCTGCAACAGACACCAACAGCCGCAGAAACATGAATAGGGAGTGGACGTTAGAAATGTTAAGAAAAATCATTATTTTCTTAGTGTGTTGTTGGGAGAAGTAGGAAATTGCTCTTATAGGCGAAAGATACACACTGAAGCATTTACAGTTACATATTTGTAGTTTAACGTGATATTTGTCAAATAACTAAGAAAAACTATTAGACAAAGTCTGGTTAAAAAAAGTGAAAAATGGTTAAATATGTGTGATATGTGCAAATGATGCTCATTTGACTATTTTCTACTATTCTGATATTTTTCATCTACAATAAAAGATGTGTAGGGCAACGTGGAAGAGGAGCAGTGAGGTGATTCTATAATGCCTCCCACAGAATGCCTTTTAACCTCAAAGCTGCCAAGATAAATATATGTACGTACAAATATCTCTTATTACTATGACTGTGAAATAGAACAAATACTAGAAAATATAAAAGAGTAACATCTGTGACCAGCAGGATTCACCTGAAATGGAAAGGGAGGAAGCTAGATGTTCAAAATTACATGAGTAATACATGAAAACACATAAAAACCCCAAATAAAAAAATGATTAGTATATCAACCTTGCATTCTTTTCTTTTCTTTCTTTTTTTTATTTTTGAGATGGAGTCTCACTCTCTTGTCCAGGATTGAGGGCAGTGGCATGTTCCCAGCCACTGCAACCTCAACCTGCTGGGCTCAGGCGATACTCCCCCCTCAGCCTTCCAAGTAGTAGGAACTACAGGAACACACCACCAGGCCTAGCTAATTTTTTTTTTTTTTAATGTAGAGATTAGGTATTGCCCGTAGGCTCAGGCAATCCTTTCACCTCGGCCTCCCAAAGTGCTGAGATTATAAGTGTCAGCCACTGCACCCAGCCTAACCTTGCATTTCTATGGAGAAAACTTCCTTGAAATTTGTGTGCACACATCTGACTTTTCTACAAATTGGGACATCTGAGTACAATAACATTGATTTTTTAAAAACTGATAGAATTTACAGTAGTTTTAGGTATACAGAAAAGCTGAACAGAGTTCCTATATACCCTGTCTCATCAAGCCACATACAATTTTCCCTTTTATTAACAACTTGCATTAGTATATTTTGTACTAATTAATTGTACATTTTGTACAATTAATTAATTAAGTCTGCAGTTTACATTATCTTTCACTCTTTCTGTTGTACGGTTCTATGGGTTTTTCCAAATGCATAATGTCACTTGATGTGACTTCTACCAATACAATAATGTAATATCCACCATTCTAGTATCATACAAAATAATTCCACTGCCATAAAAATACCCTAGGCTCTATCAATCCATCTCCCTTCCTGAAATCCTGCCAACAACTCATCTTTTTACTGTCTCCATATTTTTGCCTTTTCCAAAATTTTGTATAGTTGGAATCACACACTATGTAACTCTTCAAACTGGCTTCCTTAATTTAGCACTATGTATTTAATCTTTCTACATGTCTTTTCATGGCTTGATAGCTTATTTCTTCCTCTATAAATATTATTCTATGTATATACCAAGTTTATCCACTTAGCTATAGAAGTTCATCTTGGTTATTTCCAAGTGTCTGCAATTATGAATAAAACTGCTATAACATTTGTGTGCAGATAAGTTTCCATGCCAGTTGAGTAAATATAAGGAGCACAATTCCTGGATAGTATAGTGATAACCACATTCACCTTTATAAAAAAGCTGCCAAACTGTCTTCCAAAGTGAGTGTATCATTTTGTATTGTCACCAACAATGAACAAGAGTCTGTCCTCACCAGCATTTGATATTATCAGTGATTTGGATTTTGGTCCTTTTAGTAGGTGTGTAGTGGCATCTCATTGTAAATCTCATAATTTTCAATTCCTGTTTGATATATGCTGCCAGACTTCTTATATGCTTTATTTGCCATAAATATGTCTTCTTTGGTAAATTATCTGTCTAACTCACTCATTATTTTTTTTTTTTTTGAGTTGAAGTCTCACTCTGTCGCCCAGACTGGAGTGCAGTGGCCGCTCCTGGCCACTGTAGCCTCAACCTGCTTGGCTTTAGTGATCCTTCCGCCTCAGTCTTCCAAGTAGCCAGAATTACAGGCATGCGCTACCATGCCCGGCTAATTTTTTGATTTATTATAGAGATGAGGTCTCACTGCCCAGGTGGGTCTCGAACCTGTGGGCTCAGGCAATCCACTCACCTCAGCCTCCCAAAGACGCGGGATTACAGGCTGAGCCACCGAGCCCAGCTAACTCACTCATTTTTATTGTTTCTTATTTTCTTATTGTTGAATTTTAAAAGTTCTTTGTATGTTTTGACTAAACTGTTTTTTCTCAGATATATCTTTTGCAAGTATTTTCTCTGAATCTTTTGTTTTTCTTTTCATTCTTTTGATAGTCTTTCACAGAGCAGAAATTTTTAATTTTAGCAGTCAAACTAATCAATTTGTTCTTTCATGTATAATGCTTTTGGTGTTACCTAAAAACTCATTGCTAAACCCAAGGACATCTAGATTTTCTCCTGTGTATTGTCTAGAAGTTTTTAACTTTGTATTTTATATTTAGACCTGTGATTCATATTAAGTTAATTTTTGTGAGAGGTATAAGATCTGCATCTACATGCCTTCTTTTTTTTTTTTTTTATTGAGGATGTCCAGTTGTTCCAGCATCATTAGTTGAAAGGTTATCATTGCTCTATTTTATTGTCTTTGTTCCTTTGTCAAAGATCAGATGCTTTTGTGGGCCTACTCCTGGGCTTTCCATTTTGTTGCATTGATCAACTTGTCAATTATTTCACCAGTACCACAATATCTTGATCACTGTAGCTTTATAGTAATTCTTGAAGCCAGGTAGTGTCAGTCCTCTAAGTTTGTTCTTCTCATTATTAAAATGGCTATTCTTGATCTTTGTATTTCCATGTAAACTTTACAATCAGTTTGTGGGTGTAGACAGTATAACTTGCTGAGATTTTAATTGCGATCATGTTGAATTTGTTGATCAATTTGGAACAGACTAACATCTAAGCATGTTGAATGTTCTTATCCTTTAACATGGGATATCTCTCCATTTGTTTAGTTGTTTCTTCAGAGTTTTATAGTTTTTCTTCTATAGATTTTGTATTATTTTTTTAGATTTATACCTAAGTATTTCATTATATTGGTGGTGATGTAAATGATAGGTTTTTAACTTCAAATTCCAATTATTCATTGTTGGCTTATAGGAATATGAAGGGGTCCAGCCCCTTTGCTGGGTCGTGAGATCTCCTGAAGGAGAGACGGATAGGCAAAGGATAAAAACATTATACTCGGACACCTGCTTCCTGAACAGATGACAATTTAATGTTAGTTAACACAGAGCTTTTATACCATTCGTAAAGGGGCAAGACAAAGAAAATTCCTTCACTTACATATGCTTTAAAAGTTACCACCATCTAGCGGTCTTTAGAAGAAACAAATAAGCCAAAAACACTATCTACTTTTAGTTAATGAGTCTTTATCATAAAGTCAAAAATGATAGTTTTAGTTCAAAGTCCCAAATTACAGTCCTTGAAATGTCTCAAGAAAGTTTTCAGGTGCAAAGTTCTCCATGCAGTAGTAGTTCTATTTCTGGGGCTTCTATGACCTTCAGAGCTTTGTAATCGCCTTTCTTGTCCAGGTGTCTTCATTACTTTACTCTTATCCAGCAGTGTTTATTTCTAAAGAAAACTCAAAAGAAGCTTTTAATGACACTTCCCAGGCCCCCAAGGTTGCTTTCTGTATTTAGTTAATCATCATAAAAGTATCTAATTAGTATATTATGAATTCAGTGAAAACTCACTCTATAAATGTTTACCTAAAATTTAACTATAGAATTAAGTAAAAACCTTAACATTTAATCTTTATCCTAAGTCTGTGAAGACAGTGTTATAAATCACCTACATAACTCCTAGATAAGTGTTAGAACTTATAATGAATTCATAATGAACTTACTATAAACTTGTGCTTCTATAAAACCTTATGTCTAAACACTAAGCCTCATAATTCTAAATCAAATAAGGAGTGAATATACCAATATCATTTTTTATTCAAGCAATATCTAGTAACTTATAACCAAGTGAAAGAGAGCATTCTTGATGTGCTTCAGAGTTTAACCCTTGCATATGTTAGAAAAGGCCAGGCGGCATAGTGGGAAAATGGGAAAACGAACCATGACATTCTCAGGTTAGGTGTGAGTACTTCGCATAAACATGCCATTTTCTTCTTCCACGACTGCACAGAATTTCTTCAGCCGTATCAAACAGCAAAGGTGGAAGACAGAAGGGCCTCAGCTTCCCAGGCTCACCCTGTGGCCTGGGGTCTCCGGCCCACCAGGACCCTGTCAATCAGGTGAACCTCCAAGGCCGGCTCCCAACATCTCCCCCTTTTTTGTTTTTTAATACGAAGCTGTGAAATTCTGTGCTTCATTGAGAGATGTTATTTTTCAATGATTTGAAGATTACTGGAAGTAAGCATAATAATAACAAAATTATTACTCCACAAATTCCCACATTGATTTATATAGACAATAATGATTTTTGATTGACAAATGAAGAAAAATTGTTAAAGATTGACTGAGCCAATTGGGTGGACTGAAATTGTTTTTCAGTCGAACTAATGTCTTGTACTTCCTGATGAAGTTTGGAAAGATCCAAGCTTATATTGGAATGGTTCCAAATTCCAGAGATATGATTTTTAATCCTATCCCAGGTAGGAATAGATTTGTTCACTTGGAGAGGTGTGACATAAATCCATTTAAACTCTGAATGGCATCGCGGAGCCAATTTAATTTTCAAGGTTACAAGTTCTTGTCCTATAATCAAGATAGCCTCTTCTAATGCATTAACTTTACTTTCTAATTTCTGGTCAACAATTTCTTGAGCAGCTAAAGCTAATGAGACATTCTTGGATAACTGATCTGTAAATGTGCAGTATGTACTTCTTTAGTTAAAGCTACAGCTGAAACTGAGACTGAAGTAGCTATAGTTGTTAAAGCTGTAATTTCTAAAATCAAAGTTGCTATAAATCTTTTTGGCCTTGACAACAATGAGTTAACCTCATATCTAAACACTAAACTATATACATCATACCAAAGAGATGCAAGATTTACAGGAACCATCAAATAAGAAGGCTGTTTAAGAATCACAAATTCTCTATATGAATTAGAAAAAGTAAGACAATTAGTTAATTTACAATTTATGCAAGTAGTTTGATTTTTTAGGTAAACTAAAACATATTGGAGGAGAATTAGAACAACCCAAAAAGGAAAAATTATGATTAATTACAGTTTTGACCCATGATGAAAAAGAGTGGGGTCTTTTAATAAAGAGGAATGATTAGTAAAAACAGTAATAATCTTTGTATCCCATGTAACAGGCTGGAACACTGGAGGGTTTGGGATATAAGCCCAATAAGATTTTTTTTTTTGAATAAATACAACCCACTTGGCTTGCTATAATAGCCAGTATAGCAATAAAAACAGTAGAGAGAGTAAGAGAAGTAATTTGAAACTGAACCAAGTCCTCTGTGTCACGTGTCAGCACTTTCAGCTATCCCCAAGTTGGTGGTTTGCAGGTTTTTGCAGCACTGTGGTGGGGGTGGGAAGCCGGACATTTGTAATGAGGTGGTCCGGAACCCAAATAGGTGAAGTAAACTTTAGGTATTCTTATGATGAAGGGCATGGGAAGTGGTAGCTGCTAGTAAAGGAAAAACAAAAAAATACATAGCCTCATTAGTAAGAGCATTGCCTTTAGATAATGGACCAAGGAAGGGTAGAATGAGTATGAATAATGAGTAGCATAAACAGGTTCTGTGCTAGCACAAATATGTAATTGAATGGTTTATAAAGGAACAATTATGTTAGTGGGGGAGAAGGAAGAGACAGCATGAAGACTAGCAGTTTTTAAATGACGCAGTACACTTGTAACATAATGTTAATGTCAAAATTAAAAATTTTTGTAAAGACCTGACAAGCTGCAAACAGCTTAACTCATTGAGTGGAATTATAATCTGTTTGAAAACAAGAAGTAACACCATTAATAACAGTAACTGCTGTTTCAGAAGAGGAGCCGTCTGTAAAAACCAAGCTAGCATTTTGTGGGGGTTGAGCACTGGTAACCTGAAGAAAGATAAAAGAATGATTTTTTGCAAAAGTAAGAAGTGGAGAAGGAGGATAGTGGGAGTTCACTTGCCCAGTAAAGTGGGCTACAGTCAACTATCACACAGGGCACGTTTTACAAAGCCAAGTTATTTGAGGAGCAGTGTAAGGTATTACAATTAAAACAGGCTTATGGCCAAAAAGCTTCCTGGCTTTTACATACCATGTTTGACATACTTAATCCATTTTTATTTTATGCTTGAACCTTCTATTTTTGTTTTATACCCTTTTTTCTCTTCCTTTCCCTCTCCTTTTTTTTTCCCCAAACAACCAGCCATTCACCATAAAACAAAAATGTACCACATAAGACTTTTTCCTATACAATTATTTCTCTTTTTAAAATTTTTTTTTACTAAAAACATACCTCATACCAACAATCTTTTTTACATTTTTCCTAACCTTAGAGCTCCAACCAAAGCAGTAAGTTTGTAAGCAGTGGAAGGGTTTAGATAGGATCCAACTTAGGACTATTAGGGAAATCCAAAGCTAAACAAAAGGTACCCAAAAACACAATTGTGAGGGCAAAGAATAATATGAGTTTTAATTTTGTATATAATGTCCCTTTCCAGTAATAGAGCTGAACATGGCACAAGAAGGAAGGAGTGTTGAAACATTTTATATCCCAGAACACATGGAAGCAACAGCGCAGTGAGGGGCCTGGATATAATGTCCTGCACCCCCACAACCTAAGGGGGTGAAGGAAGGATTGGACTGGGAAATTCAAGTAGAGCTGAGCATGTAGCTCTTGCTAAAGTGGTAGACAAAAGTTGAAACGCTTCCCGTTTATGTTTGTGGTCCTGCATTCTTTTCTCCTTCCTGTTGTTAAAGACTATAAAGGCCGTGTCCAATAGCTTTAGTTGAGGGGTTTGTGGGCCCTTCTTTCATTTTAGGAGTATGTACCTAATGTCTGGTGCTGACTGGGAGACAAAATACATAGCCAAAAGAGCTTGTCCTTCCAGAGAATTTAAATTGATATTAGTAAACTGCTGCAATGTCTCAGAGAGGTGACTTAGAAACATTGTTGAATTTTTATCTGGTTTTTGAAAAACCTTTTTTATTTGTCTTAGTAGCCTGTGGTTAGTTAACAGGATTAATTTATATGATTCCTATACTTTTGCCTGGAAAGAAGGTTGATATAGTCCCAGTTTAGATATAACTTGAGAGAAATTTATCATAAGAAAACAATAAATAAGAACTTCAACTTCCTTATGTTCCAGCCACCCCCTTGAGAAGAGACCTATTAAGCCATGTGGGAACTTGAATGGGCTTTCCAAGTACACATGGGGGGTGGTGACTTGTTGCAGCTAGTAGGGCCACCACCAGGAGGTTATTAAGCAGTGGGAGAAAGGGGGGTGAGAAGTCTAGAGGTTGGGGTTAGGTGCCATGGCCTTTGGCACCGGTCCCTCCTCCAAAGACAAAAGAGAAAGACTGGAGGCTGGGGTCAGGTGCCATGGCCTTTGGCATCCACCCCTTCTCTGAAGGTACAAGAGAAAGACTGAAGGTCAAGGTTAGGCACCACAGCTGTAGACGCCAGCCCTTCCCTCCCAGATAAAGGTGGAGAGCAAGAAGGAAGAGAAACTGACAGAGCAGATTACAAGAAACAGGAGTAGTTAAACCAGCTAAGTCAGACTTTGAGTTAGAGGGAAAGCAGGAATCAGAGTTGTAGGAGGAACAGGAGAGGACAAAGGAGGTGAAAACCTTCTTTATTTGTTTACATTAAAAAAAAAACAAACCCAGAATTTGCTCTGAACACTTGTAATTTATTTCTTAAAGGAGAATTCTAAAACAAACAAATAACTAACAAGGTCATAAACAGTAATGCCAGGAATTTCTGGAACCTGATGGCTTTTTCCAGGCTGTTTTCATAGTTTTCATAGTAGCATTAACAGCCCTTAAATTTTGTAAAAGTTTTCATTTACCTGATTTATTCTTAATAACAAATATAGGGGTTTTCCATGGACTAGTAGAAGGCTTAATGTGACCTGTTTCTAGTTGTTGCTGTTGCACCAAATCTTTTGCTGCCTTAAGTTTTTCTGATGGCATGATTTACAATATTATGAGGAGAGCTATACTTAAACTCCCTTTCCTGCAATTTAACTAGTTGATTCTTAGCATTTGATGGGCTCTTTCAACTATAGCTTGACCCTGAGGATTATAAGGAATTTTTGTGGAATGAGAAAAGTCAAATTGGACACAAAAACATTGAAAAGCCTTGTATGTATAAGCAGGAGCATTATCAGTATTTAATTGTTTTGGAATATCCAATTGTGAAAAGCAAAACCTCAGAGGGGAGAGGGTAATAGGCTGTCTCCCTTGGAATGTGAAACTGGTATCTTAAAGCTGCAGCATTTTGGTGGTGAATTTTATGGGATTGCTGAGCTTAATTGACTAAAGAATCTTCAAGGGAGGGGCACATGGCTAATTTTGTCAAGGCATTTGCTAATTGATTACCTTGACTTAGAAGTTCAGTGAGTCCTGAATGAGATTTAATATGACCTATAAAAAATGGTTGGTTTCTAACAACTATTAATTGCTGTAATTGAACAAGTAAATCAAGAATAGTTATCTTATTAACAGGAATGGTGACCATTTCAATATGAGGAAACAGTCCTTTTATATAACAAGAATTAGCATAGAAAAACAATTTTTTTCTCTCAAATCAAGACGGTCATAAATCACAATGCCTCTCTCCCTGGCACTGCTAGGTCTTTTGGTGCCAGGGGGCAAATTTAAATTATCTGGATATTTTTCTTCATAATACCTAGCTGCTTCTTTTCCTAAGTTTTCCTTATCTTCAGGGGGTAGAGGATCATCATCAACAGGAGCAGTGACTAATATTCCCTGGGAAGGAAAAGGGATTAATAGGGGAGTTCTTTCACCTGGTTCCTCTTTTACTTTAGTGGGCATTTTATTAACCTCTTTTTGTGGATTTAAGACATCTCTAATTATATTCCACAATGCAAAAGCATTTACAGACACTTGCTCTGGACCATGGAGAGTGTAATATAGCTTTAATTCCTCTCCAATCTTTGTCCATGTTGGTAAATTAATGGTGCCTTCTTCAGGGAACCAGGGGCACTGTACTTGTACAAAATGGAGAAAATGAGATGATAATGTAGAGGAAACTTTAATTCCTCTTTTTGATAATGTATCTATGATAATACTGATGAACAGTTTTCTTTGTTTAGACTCTCTCTGACCCATGATTTTATCACGGCTCTAGCACTTCTCACCTATCCTTTCCCTGCTTATCTCTACAGGGGGGCCCACAGTGCCCCAGGTGAGGTCCTATCCATCCCAAAGAGAAAGAGAAAAGATTACCTTCAAGCTCCCAGATGTTGGGCGCCACTTGAAGGGGTCCAGCCTCTTGCAAGGGTTGTGAAATTTCCTGAAGGAGAGACAGATAGGCGAAGGACGAAAACATTATACTCGGACACCTGCTTCCTGAACAGATGACAATTTAATGTTAGTTAACACAGAGCTTTTATACCATTCATAAAAAAGCAAGACAAAGAAAATTCCTTCACATACATATGCTTTAAAAGTTACCACCATCTAGCGGTCTTTAGAAGAAACGAATAAGCCAAAAACACTATCTACTTTTAGTTAATGAGTCTTTATCATAAAGCCAAAAATGATAGTTTTAGTTCAAAGTCCCAAATTACAGTCCTTGAAATGTCTCAAGAAAGTTTTCAGGTGCAAAGTTCTCCATGCAGTAGTAGTTCTATTTCTGGGGCTTCTATGACCTTCAGAGCTTTGTAATCACCTTTCTTGTCCAGGTGTCTTCATTACTTTACTCTTATCCAGCAGTGTTTATTTCTAAAGAAAACTCAAAAGAAGCTTTTAATGACATTTCCCAGACCCCCAAGGTTGCTTTCTGTATTTAGTTAATCATCATAAAAGTATCTAATTAGTATATTATGAATTCAGTGAAAACCCACTCTATAAATGTTTACTTAAAATTTAACTATAGAATTAAGTAAAAACCTTAACGATTAATCTTTATCCTAAGTCTGTGAAGACAGTGTTATAAATCACCTACATAACTCCTAGATGAGTGTTAGAACTTATAATGAATTCATAATGAACTTACTATAAACTTGTGCTTCTATAAAACCTTATGTCTAAACACTAAGCCTCATAATTCTAAATCAATAAGGAGTGAATATAC
>NW_007243628.1:0-8606 GCF_000164805.1 Carlito syrichta
TTTACAATAAATCAAAAAATCAGCCGGGTGTGGTAGTGCATGCCTTTAATTAAGGATATTTGGAAGGCTGAGGCGGAAGGATCGCCGGAGCTTAGCAGGTCGAGGCTACGGTGGCCAGGAGGGGCCCCTGCACTCCAGTTTGGGCGACAGTGAGACTCCAATTCAAAAAAAAAAAACAAAAAAAAAAAACAAGAATATGTTTGAGAAAATATAATTGTAAGTGTACATGTTTAAAATTTAAGGTCAAGGGGATTCTAGGAAGTTGGTGGAGTAGGAAGCACCAGGAATTAGTCTCTCCCCTAGACAAAAATTTCACCAGCAGACTCTGATACAACTATTTTGGAACTCTGAAGTGTATTAAAGGCTTGCAATTTCCATGGGAAGACTTAGAGGAAAAGGGAGGTTAACCTTGGCCAATTTCAGTTCTTAGCCTGGTGGCAGCTTCCCATTCTCCAACCCCAGCTCTGTGGCAGGCAGCTGTGCAAATGTTAATGGAGCATCTTCCACACTGCTTATAGGAGCCAGAATGGACAAAAAGGAACTTGTCCTTCAAATATTGGGGATCTGTGCTGTGAGAGTTGATTGCAGCTTCTTGTTGACAAAAATGCCAAACTCTGTAAAACATTTAAACAGGTTTATTCTTAGCCAAATGTGAGTGACCTATGCCTGTTCACAGTCCTGAGAGGGCCAGAGAATATGTGCCCAGTATGGTTGAATTACAGTTTGGCTTTAATTTTAGGGAGAAAGAAGTTACAGGCAAAACATGTGAGGTTTACACTGGTTGACCCTGGGAAGGCAAGACGTCTCCAAGGTGGTGGGGGCAGAGGATGTGTAGGTCATAGGTAGATTCAGAGATTTCTGATTGGTAATGGCAGAAAGGGTTAAACTCAGTCTAAAGAATTTGAAATCAACAAAAGAAATGCTGAGTTAAGAGAAGGGAAGGGAGTTGAGGAAGCCAAGGTTCTTGATATGTAGATGAAGGCTCTAAGAGCATGCTTCAGAGAAAACAGGTGGTAAATACAGATGCAAATTTCCCCCAGGAGTCTGATTTGCAGGGTCATAAAACATTTGTATTTCTTTTAGGTTTTTTTTTTTATGTTCTGTGATGGTATGCTAGCATTAGGCTGGAAAGCAGCCACATTATATAGGGTTAATAAAAACCCATCTGATGAGATTTTATGGTTTGCAGGATGTGACTACCCAGGCCCCTTAGTTAGGAATTTGAGCAAGAGGAAAAAAGGTCAGAGTCGAGTCCTCATTCATGTCGACAAAAAGATGGGTGGTCATTGCTATCATCACATCTCTCACCATTATTGCAAGGCCACCCTCCCCCTTCCTCCTCTGAGGCAAGTTTCAGAAGACTTAAAGGGCTGGCAGCACTTTTCTTTGTCCTCCCCTCATTTTTCTCTTTTTCCCTTTTCCTTTTTTCCAGTGGGAGCCCTTTCTAATTGGCCTCTGTTTCCTTTTTACATATACCCATGATTCTTACTTTCTTTTTTTTTTTGAGTTGGAGTCTCACTCTGTTGCCCAGACTGGAGAGCAGTGGCACGCTCCCGGTCACCACATCCTCGCCCTGCTGGGCTCTGGCAATCCTTCCGCCTCAGCCTTCCAAGTAGCCGGAACTACAGGCACGCACTACCACACCTGGCTAGTTTTTGATTTATCGTAGAGAGGAGGTCTCGCCAAGTTGCCAGGGTGGGTCTCGAACCTGCTGGCTCAGGCAATCTACTCGCTTTGACCTCCCAAAGTGCAGGGATTACAGGCTAAGCCACCGAGTCCGGCCGAGATTAATGCATTTAAAAGAATTATTAGTTCATGTTCTTGGGCACACAATGTATAAGGATGTAATTTTGTGACATCAATAACCAAAAGGGGTGGAGACAAAGCTGTACAGAAACAGTTTTAGTATGTTATTGATATTAAATTGGTACAAATTAAAATGGAGTGTTATAACTAGGAAGTTTAATGCTATCCCTATGGTAAGCACAAAGAAAGTAACTATGGAATATACACAAAAGGGAATGAGAAGAAATTTAAACAGTTTGCTACAAAAAAATCAACACAGAGATTATAGTAATGCAGGAAATGACTGCCAGAAAAAGTGAAAGAAATATAGAAAACAAATAGCAAAATAATAGAAGTAAGACGTTATTCATAGTTACTTGAAATGCAAAT
The DNA here is from genome assembly GCF_000164805.1 of Carlito syrichta. Lineage (NCBI taxonomy): Eukaryota > Metazoa > Chordata > Mammalia > Primates > Tarsiidae > Carlito > Carlito syrichta. Next base: position 2,176 of record NW_007243628.1, read on the forward strand.
TGATTATACTCTCCAATCAAAAGGCAGAGATTAGCATAATGAATAAAAACATATGACCCAAATATATGCTGTGTGCAAGAGACTCACATTAGATCCAGACCCAAATAGGTTGAAAGTGAAAGGACAGAAAAAGATATGCATGAAAATAGTAAATATAAGTAAGTAGTCTATCATACAAAATAGACATTAAATCAAAAAAGGATTCAAGAGAGAAAGAAGGGCATTATATACAAATAAATGGTTAAATAGAGCAAGATGATATCACAATTGTAAACATGTATGCACCTAATAACAGATCATCAAAATATATGAAGCAGATATTGACAAAATTGAAGGGAGAAACTAGACAGTTCTATAATAATAGTTCTAGACTTCAATGTCTTGCACTCAGTAATGGACAGAACAGCCAAACAGAATATAAATAAATAAAGTACTTAGCACAATAAACCAACTAAATTTAGCAGAAATACATAGACCCCTCTACGCAACAACACTTACATTCTTCTCAAATGCACATAGCATATTTTGTAAGATAGACTATATGTTAGGCCACAAATTTAGTCCTAAAAGAAGTTAAAAGATACATATCATACAAAGTATTCTCTAACCACAACAGAATGAATTTAGAAATTAATAACAGAGGTAAAACTGGAAAATCACAAATTTGTGAAAGTTAAACAACCCACTTTTTTTTTTGAGTTGGAGCCTCACTCTGTCCCCCAGACTGGAGTGCAGTGGCAAGCTCCTGGTGACCGCAGCCTCGACCTGCTGGGCTCCAGCGATCCTTCTGCCTCAGCCTTGCAAGTAGCTGGAACTACAGGCGTGCGCTACCACACCTGGCTAATTTTTGATTTATTGTAGAGACACGGTCTCGCCAAGTTGCTCGACTGGGTATTGAACTTGTGAGCTCAGGCAATTCACTCTCCTTGGCTTCCCAAAGTGCTGGGATTACAGGCTGAGCCACTGAGCCCGGCCAACAACCCACTCTTAAACAACAAATAAATCAAAGAAAAAAATCACAAAATAATTTTTTTTTTTTTGAGTTGGAGTCTCACTCGGTTGCCCAGACTGGAGTGCAGTGGCCGCTCCCGGCCACCGCAGCCTCACCTGCTGGGCTCCGGCAATCCTTCCACCTCAGCCTTCCGAGTAGCTGGAATTACAGGCGCACACTACCACGCCTGACTGATTTTTTGATTTATTGTAGAGATGAGGTCTCACTGCCCAGGTGGGTCTCGAACCTGCGGGCTCAGACAATCCAATCACCTCAGCCTCCCAAAGGCGCAGGATTACAGGCTGAGCCACCGAGCCCAGCTTACAAAATAAATTTTAAAATACTTAGAGATGAAAGGAAAGACTAGCTGGGTTCTGTGGCTCAGCCTGAAATTCCAGCACTTTGGGAGGCTGAGGCGAGTGGATTGCCTGAGCTCACAGGTTTGAGACCAGCCCAGGCAACTTGGCAAGACCGTATCTCTACAATAAATTTAAAAAAAATAGCCGGGCATGGTAGCACATGCCCGTAGTTCCGGCTACTTGGAAGGCTGAAGCAGAAGGATCCCCGAAGCCCAGCAGGTCAACGCTGGAGTGACCATGAGTGTGCCACAGCACTCCAGCCTGGGTGGCAAAGTGAGACTTCAACTCAAAAACAAAAAAAGAAAGGAAAGACCACTCAATAAGAAAAAGACATTGTTAGGCTCAGGGAAGATGGCGACAGAGCCAGTCGAACTATGCAAGTCCCTGTGTGAGTGACAATTTTGCATTCATGTCTATGAGTAAGTGGGCGTGTGAGTGGCTGACTGAGTGGAGACTCTGGAGTAAGTGACCAGGGCTCTCCTGGTGAAGCGGCTGGTGCCACAGCTGCTCTGCTTGGTCCCTAGCACTGCCTGGAGCACAGAAGTCAAACACCAGTTTTTAAAATCAGCAAAGGTCTTTCTGGGAAGAAGCTGACAGGTGTGACTGTCTGCTCCAGGCTCTGTCTCACTACTGCAGTGCCTGCCTGGACACTGGCAGCAAGGGCTGTGAAGGGAGCACAGCAAGGGAACCAGAGGCAGAGCCCCACTGGAGAAGACAAAAGAGGCACCCTGTCACCATCTTAAAACTGGGCAGGGAAGTGTTCCAGCTTGCTCACCACTGAGCAACAGACTCGATCTCTGTGACCAGCAGGTTAACTACTCAGGGACTGATTGTTACCCAGAGGGAATATCCTGAAAACACAAACTTCAGAAGGACAGAACAAGTGCTGAGTCTCAGGCACTCCACCCTCTACCTGGATTCAGCCATGGGACAAAGGGTGAAACCAGAAAAGGATGAGGAAGACACCCAAGGAGATCAGTGGTGAGTCCAGGGCTGACCCTGAGAGGACCGTAATAGAGTATACCATAAACTTGGGTTAAAAGCATGCTATAACCCAATAAATATATAATCGGCTTGTGGACAATAGCACAGCCATTTTTAGTTTTTAGTTTTCTGTCTTAAAACATAAACTGTACCTGTTTAAAGTTCTAGTTATGGAGAAAACTGCAAAGCTCCAGTTATTCTTCCCTTATCTCACTTTCCCCTTAGCAACAACCAATCAGGTGCCAGGGGGTAATCACCTAAGTTTCCAGATGTCTCTGCAACTTCCCCAGCTAGTGGACCAAGGTCAGCCCGAGTCAGGCTAACCAATCCTCCACGATTAAGCTGATCACCAGAGGAACTACCCAATTAAGTGGTAACAAAACTGGAAAGCCCCCCAAACTCCTCCTCCCTTTGTGTAAAAGCATAAAAGGCATCTGCTTAAAGAAATCAGAGCCTCTGTATATACTCCGCTGTGTCGGTTGTTGACAGAGGTCCAGGCTCAAGCTTGTAAATAAGGACCCTCTTGAACTTTCATCGGAATTGGCTCTTGGTGGTCTCTCGGATTGAACTTTCAGCCACTACATTTGGGGGCTCTCCCGGGATCCCAGAGACCCTGAGACCCCAGTCTGGAGGGTTTTCAGGCCGGCATTCAGTAAGTCGCTCCCGGGTTAGCACATCTGTGTTCTGTGTCTCAGGTGGAGCTCCACACTTTGTTCTGAGGTCGGCATCAGGCTAGGCGGACATGCTGGAAAGCCGCCAGCCGGGGCTCGTGGGAGACGTCTCACGTCCCTATCTGGAAGATGAGGTCTTCATCTGTTGGGAAGGTCAGACTCGTAGACGGTCTGTCTCTCCCCTATCGTAGTTTCAGATTTGCGGCCGCTACTGTCTGTCTCCTGTCGTGTCTCTTGCCATTTTCCCTTTTGTTTTGTCGGTTGGTTTGTTGGGGCAACAGTAATGACGAGTGAGATGGGACAGACTCAAATAACGCCGTTAACTCTCATGACCGAAAACTTTTCAGAACTAAAGAAAAGGGTTCACAATTTGAGTGTCGAAATTCACAAGAAGTTCTGGGATCTGTGTGCCACTGAGTGACCCGCCTTTAATGTGGGCTGGCCACGAGAAGGAACTTTTCTAACGAGTGTTCTTTTGCAGGTCAAGAATGTCATCCTCCAAAGAGGCTCCCAGGGCGACCCAGACCAACTACCTTATATATTGGTCTGGCAAGATATAGTGGAATCCCCTCCCCCTTGGGTAAAACCCTATCTTCCTACCCTGTTAAAGGCATTGAGAGTGCTCATGATGCAGGGGAAGGGGGCAGAACCTTTGGAGCCGCCAGAGAGTGTGTCGTCACAGCCTCGCGACAAGCAGAATCCCTTCCTTAAGCCCCCAAAGAACCCCTTTTACCCCGTTCTCCCTGATTCTAACTTGGAAGAGATGATTTCCCCCCCCATACCAGTCAGCTCCCACTAGGCCTTCAGCCCTGTCTGTGCCCCAAGCAGCTGCCGCCACTGCCGCCACTGCGGAGGCGGAGCCGGAGCCAGGAGTGGCGGGGAGGGGAGGCAAGGAATGGATGGACCAGCCATGCGGACTCAAGGGAGAGTCACCAGGGCGGGTGGTTCTGGAATGGGTCCAGCTGACTCCACGGTAATTTTGCCACTGAGAGTGACGGCCCCAGATGAGGCCGGGAACCAACCCATGCATTATTGGTTGTTTTCCACTAGTTATTTATACAACTGGAAAATGCAAACTGCTACTTTCTCTGAGAATCCTAGAGGGCTGATTAACTTGCTGGAAAGCATTCTCTTTACCCACCAGCCTACCTGGGATGATTGCCAGATGCTTCTACAGGTATTATTCACCACTGAAGAAAAAGAAAGAATCCAGACAGAGGCCCGGAAGCTGGTTCCGGGAGTTGATGGACAGCCCACCACCAATCCAGATCTTATCAATGAGACTTTTCCCCTTTCCTAACCTAAATGGGATTTTAACATGGCAGAAGGTAAGGAGAAACTTCGGGTCTACCGCCAGGCTCTGATGGCAGGTCTCTGGGCAGCTGCTCGTAAGCCCACTAATTTGGCTAAGGTTATATAACATAAGACAGGACAGGAATGAGAGTCCAGCCACGTTTTTAGAACATATTATGGAGGCCTTCTGTCAATACACACTAATGAATCCAGAGGCACCAGAAACCAAAGCGGCTGTGATCATGGTGTTCGTTAATCAGGCAGCACCAGATAGCAAAAGAAAGCTGCAGAAAGTAGAAAGATTAGGAGAGAAAAGTTTACAGGATCTGCTGGAGGTGGCTGAGAAGGCCTATAACAATAGGGAGAGTCCAGAAGAACGCCAGGATAGAAGTAGTGAATGGCAGACCAGGGAATTGGCCAGAATCCTCCTGGCTGCCACCACCCACGACCCCAAGGAAAAACAGAAGCAGCTAAAAAAATTGGCTTCTGCGTCAAGCAACAAACCGGGGGACCCCCAGCCAGATTGCCCCAAGATAGGGAGAAATCAGTGCTTTTACTGCAAGGAGGAAGGGCACTACATAAAGAACTGCCCTGAGCGCCCTCCCCAACCTGAGAACAAAGTGACTGTACTTGTAACTGAATAGGGAGGTCAGGGCTCAGAGTCCTCCCCTGAGCCCCGGGTAACCTTAGAGGTAGGGGGGAAATCCATGACTTTTCATGTGGATTCAGGAGTAGAGCAATCCGTATTATTAAAACCACAAGGCCCTCTCTCAGACAAAATCTCATGGGTTCAAGGAGCTAACGAGATAAGACCGGCACACTGGACCACTAAGAAAACCATGAATTTAAGCAGTGGTATGGTCGCCCATGAGTTCTTAGTTCTTCCTGATTGCCCGTATCCTTTGTTTGGGAGAGATCTGTTGACCAAAGTGGAAGCAAATCTCAGCTTTCGGTCAGATGGGGTGACAGTAACAGATTCAGTTGGGCGCCCCCTGAAGATTCTAACTGTAAAATTAGAAGATGAATACAGGCTGTGTCAGGCCCATGACCCGGAGATGGAATTGGACATTCAGGACTAGCTTCAGGAAATTCCCCTAGCCTGGGCAGAAACTGGAGGAATAGGGTTGGCTAAACACAGGCCAGCAGTGTTTGTGGAACTAAAGCCCGGAGCGGACCCAGCCCGGGTCTGGCAGTATCCAATTCCTGTGGCAGCACGAAATGGGATAACCCCCCAAATACGGCGGCTGCTGGATGAGGGAATATTGCGGCCTTGTCAGTCTGCCTGGAATACACCCCTGCTGCCAGTGAAAAAGCCAAATTCAAATGACTACCGGCCTATTCAGGATTTACGGGAAGTAACCCGCCGGGTGATGGACATACACCCCACGGTTCCTAATCCCTATACTCTCCTCACTGCCCTGGCCCCGGACAAGGTTTGGTACACGGTATTAGATTTAAAAGATGCCTTTTTCAGCTTACCGTTGGCCCCACGGAGTCAGGACATATTCGCCTTCGAGTGGCTAGACCCAGAAAGAGGAATCAGTGGGCAACTCACCTGGACCCGGCTTCTCCAAGGATTTAAAAACTCTCCTACCATCTTTGATAAAGCTTTACATGAAGACCTGGGTGAGTTCCGTAAAACACACCCCACCCTAACCCTGTTGCAGTACGTGGATGATATTCTGCTAGCCGCAGAAAATCGGGACGCGTGCTTACAAGGCACCAGAGATTTGCTGCAAACACTAGGTACTCTGGGCTATCGAACCTCAGCCAAAAAGGCTCAGATCTGCAAAACTGAAGTAAGTTACCTGGGCTACAAACTGAAGGATGGGCAGAGATGGCTATCGGATGCCCGGAAGGAAACGGTACTGAGAATTCCACAACCACAGAATGTATGACAGGTACGTGAGTTCTTAGGATCAGCTGGCTTTTGCTGCCTATGGATTCCTGGGTTTGCTGAGCTCACCTGGCCATTATATGAGGCCACCAAAAATAAGTCCGACCTCATATGGATGGGAGGACATGAACAGATCTTTTGAAACTCTTAAAACAAGCCCTGGTGTTAGCCCCAGTTCTGGGACTGCCAGATCTGACTAAACCCTTTTTCTTGTTTGTTGATGAGTCTAAGGGAAT
>NW_007243629.1:0-546 GCF_000164805.1 Carlito syrichta
CCACCCCTCATGCTGTGGAGGGAGTTCTAAAACAACCAACCAACAGATGGATAAGTAATGACCGGCTAACTCATTATCAAAATCTCCTTTTAAACCCAGCCAGAATCTTGTTTCAGGCTCTGGCTACTCTAAATCCAGCCACCCTGCTACCTGATCTGGACGGGGAAGGCCCCCTACACGACTGCCAGGACATCCTGGCGCAGGTCCACGGAATACGGGAAGACCTCTGGGACTAGTCCCTAACCAACGCCAAAGAAACATGGTACACAGACGGCAGCAGCTTCGTGCGGGGCGGAACCAGGTATGCTGGAGCAGCGGTGACTACAGAGACTGAAACCTTATGGGCAGCGCCACTTGCGGCCGGAACCTCGGCACAGCGAGCTGAGCTCATTGCCCTCACTAAAGCCCTAGTCATGGGAAAAGGGCAGAGAATAAATGTTTATACTGACAGCAGGTATGCTTTTGCAACTGTGCACATCATGGAGTCATCTATAAGGAGAGGGGGCTCTTAACTGCAGAAGGAAAGGCTATCAAAAATAAAACTGA
>NW_007243630.1:0-515 GCF_000164805.1 Carlito syrichta
GCTGCCTGCTTCAGGGGCTACCTGGGGCAGGGAGTTCAAACAATAAAAACAGTAGCAGCATGCAAAGACAAGCGTGGCCTAGTGCAATTGAAAGTAGCACAAGAACATTTTCGTTAATATTCCTACAAGTATGTGAACTGGGACTTTGCACCTCACCCAGTTGCCACTAAGGGTGGAGGAGACTCATGGAGGCCGATTCCCATGGGAGGGGCCCGTGGGTCACCAGAGTGGCAGAGGCCTAAAACAGAAGCCAGGGGGACCCCACACTCGGGTCGACTCCGGGGCCGCCCAATCTTCTCAGGTCCCCGACCAGGTAGGCCCCTGCATGCCCACTCTCACCCCGGCACAGCACTAGTCACAGTTGGCACATAGTTGGCTCTCACCTGGCATGGCTCCTCGGGAGTCGTCTGCAGGCAAACCTGTGAAGACAGGGCCCGGCAGCCGGGCCAAGAGGTGTCAGTTGCCTGCCTGGCTGCCCCCACAGAGAAACCCCGCTGGTAGAAATTCTGCTCCCC
>NW_007243631.1:0-802 GCF_000164805.1 Carlito syrichta
GAATAGCCAGGTGAATTTGCTAGTTGATTAGTGATCAAGGCAGCTGGCTAGCCAGGTGACTAAACTAGCTGACTTAACTAGTTATACAGCTGGATAGCCAGCTGATTTAAGTAACTATCTACCTCTCTTGCCACCTGGAAAGCCAGCTGGCTTATCTAGCTGACTTAATTAGCTAGGAAGCTGGCTAGCCAACTGACTTAACTAGGTCAATACCTAGCTAGCCAGCTTGCTATCCAGCTGACTTAACTAGCTGTCGTAACTAGCTGTCCTGCTTTCTAGCCAGTTGAATTAACTAGCTTGCTACATAACTAGTCAGTTGGCTATCCAGCTGAATTATTTAGGTGATTTATCTAGCTATCCCTCTGTCTAGCCAGCTGACTTAATTAGTAAGCTGCCTACCTAGCCAACTGGCTAGTCAGCTGACTTACCTAGGTGACTTAACTAGCTAGCCAGCTTCCTAGACTGCTGACATAAGTAGCTAGCTACCTAGCTAGCAAGCTGGCTAGCTAGATGACTTAATTAGCTGACTTGACCAGGTTGCTAACAGACATATCTAGCTGACTTAACTAGCTGGTTTCCTAGCTTGCTAGCTGACTTAACTATCTGAAATAACTAGCGAGTCAGCTGGCTGCCCATCTGAAGTAAATAGATTTTTACCTAACTAACCAGCTGGCTAGACAACTGAATTGACATGCTGACTTAACTAGCTATGCAGCTAAATAGCCAGCTGACTAAAGTATCTGACTTAACTAGCTCTCCAGATGTCTAGTCACCTGAATTAATTGCCTAGCTACCTAGCTAG
>NW_007243632.1:0-700 GCF_000164805.1 Carlito syrichta
AAAGAATTAGGGTTATAGCAGTCCTCAGTCCTTAAAATCAACAGGCCATCTGCTGTGGGCTAAACAAGAAACAGGGTTTAGAAGCTGGAACATAGGTAATAGCAGTCCTCATACGCAGAATCTACATGATCTCTAGCTAAGGAGAACTAAGAAACGTCTTTTACACGGTTCCTCCGTTACAATATCTACATGACATCTTGCTAAAGGCAAAACAAGAATCAGGGTTTCCAAACGGGATTCTGGGGAAAGGTAGTCCTCATATACTGGACATTACACAGCCCCTCGGTAAACAAGAATAAGGAATCTGTGAGACACTAGTCCACAATCCGACAAATTCTCTGGGCGCCTTGCTGTGGTTTAAACAAGAATCAAGGCGACGATTCGTCTCAGGTTTCAGAGATGTTTGGCTTTTCGTTACTATGAATCAGTCACTTCAGTACTCCAGCAACATTCCGGTCCTCTTGAGAGTTGTAATGGGGTATCTGGTAGTGCAAAACCCTCATATTCCTCTGGACAATTAAGGCCATATTCCCGGAAAAAAAGTATCATATTGCCATATTTGGATGTAACTTTCCTCTTAAGATGAACTTGGTAATCCTTAAATTTCCACCTGTACTTTATTTGTAGAGGGGCCGAAGACTTTGCAGTTGCCAAGTATTTAGTACGAATGATTAAAATGTAACCAGGATCCATGGATTCC
>NW_007243633.1:0-529 GCF_000164805.1 Carlito syrichta
AAGGTGTTTGGTAGAATTTCGGTCCTTCTGAATTTGCTTATGCTTGATTTATGGCCGAGGATGTGGTCGATCTTAGAATATGTTCCATGTGGTGATGAGTAGAATGTGTATTCTGTGCTCTTTGGATGGAGTGTTCTGTAGGTATCAATTAAGTCCATTTGGTCCAAAGTCACATTGAGGTTCCGGATCTCCTTGCTGATATTTTGTCCTGATGATCTGTCTAGGTTTGTGAGTGGGGTATTAAAGTCCCCAGTTATGATAGTGGTGGAGTCAATATCTTTCTTTAGTTTTCCAAGAAGTTGCTTTATGAAAGTTGGCGCACCTATGTTGGGTGCATATATGTTTAGGATAGATATTTCTTGTTGATGGATTGAGCCTTTTTATCATTTATGTAGTGGCCTTCTGTATCTTTTTTTGATTTTTAATAACTTGAAAGATATTTTTGTCTGAAATTAACATCACTAACTCCTCCTTTCTTTTTGTATTCAGTTTGCCTGAAAGTTTGTTTTCCCATCCTCTTACTTTGAGT
>NW_007243634.1:0-784 GCF_000164805.1 Carlito syrichta
TATGAATACCTGTGTTGTTTTTTCTAGGTCTGAGAAGAATGTTGTTGGTAATTTAATGGGTATTGCATTGAATTTGTAGATTGCCTTAGGTAAGATGGACATCTTCACAATGTTGATTCTTCTGATCCATGAACATGGGATATTTTTCCACTTGTTCGTGTCAGCTTTGATTTCTTTGAGCAGTGTTTTGTAATTTTCATTGTAAAGGTCTTTCACTTCTCTGGTTAGGAAGATGCCAAGGTATTTCATTTTTTTGTGGCTATTGTGAATGGAATTGTGTTTTTTATTTGGGTTTCTGTTTGTTTATTATTGGTGTAGAGAAATGCGATTGTCTTTTGCACATTTATTTTGTATCCTGAGACTTTGCCAAAGGCCTTTATCAATGTAAGGAGGACTTTGACAGATTCTCTTGGGTTTTCAAGGTAAACCATCATATCATCTGCATAGAGAGATAACTTGACTTCCTCTTTTCCTACTTGAATACCTCTGATTGCCTCCTCTTCTCTTTTTGCTCTAGCCAGGACTTCCAATACTATGTTGAACAGGAGGGGAGAGAGTGGGCATCTTTGTCTAGTTCCAGTTTTCAGGGGAATTGGTTCCAATTTTTGTCCATTTAGGAGTATGCTGGCTGTGGGTTTCTCGTAGATGGCTTTTACTATTTTGAGGTATGTTCCCCGTATGCCTAGATGTTCAAGGGTTTTTTATCAAGAAGCGGTGCTAGATTTTTATTCAAAGCTTTTCTCTGCATCTAATGATATGATCATGTGGGTTTTTGTTTGACATC
>NW_007243635.1:0-993 GCF_000164805.1 Carlito syrichta
ATTCCTCTCCCCTCTGCTAACCACATTTTATTTCAGGGAGTAACCTACAGCCCCACTGCATGGACAGATTCGAGGGCAGGGGAAAGTGGGTTCCACATTATCCACACACCTGTCAGCGAATACCAGGATCTGCAGACAGATTTTGAATCACAGCTCTCCCCTTAAGTACATCTCAAAACTGCAAAAAGAACCACCTCCAACCTATAGTGCAACTTCAGAATTGAACAAAGTAAGAGGACATACATAAAGAATAGGAGATTGAACAAACAGAAGTAAAACCAATCCCTTTACCCCTGAATAACAGAATTAAAGAAGACGGTGACGTGGAGGGAAGGAAAAAGTAGGGAGGGGGAAAAACCGCACAAATGAAGAAAAATCAAAAGAAGAATATAGGTCTTACACAGACCCCTGGGAGATCAGACAACGAGAAAACAGATTCTGGAACACAGACAATTAAGAGTCCCCAGAATGACTGGCTACATGCAACAAACCCAGACATCAAGACATTAATGGAGAGAATTAAAAAAATTGAGGAGAGACAAGAGGAAAATAGGAAGGAGCTGTTGTCAGAAATGACAGCAGTAAAGAATACTGTGATGGAAGTGAACAACAGACTAATAAGCATGGAAAGCAGAATCAGCCAAGCGGAAGAAATAATCTCAGAGCTTGAAGACCAAAACACAGAACTAACCCAAACTGTCAAAAGCATAGAAAAGAAGCTGAAAAAGACAGAACAAAACCTGCAAGAGATGAATGATTACTTCAAGAGACCAAACCTAAGAATAATTGGGCATCCTGAGGCAGAAAGAGAAACAGAAGCCACACTGGAACAAACATTTCATGAAATCATTCAAGAAAACTTCCCTCATCTCATTAAGGATGAAAAAATTCAAACACAAGAGATTCAGAGAACCCCTGCAAGACAACAAACGAGAAGACCAACTCCCAGACACATAATAATTTGCCTAAACAAAGTAACTATGAAAGGAAAAA
>NW_007243636.1:0-938 GCF_000164805.1 Carlito syrichta
CCAGCAGACTAGGTAGTTAAGTCAACTCATTAAGTCAGTTGGCTATCCAGCTGGTTAGCTAGTTAAAAAGCTAATTATTTTAGGTGGCTAGCCATCTGGCCAGCTAGTTATTTTAGCTAGTTAAGTCAGCTGGCTGGCTACTAAACTAGCTGTATAAGTCAGCTAGTTATGTCATTTGGGTAGCTAGTTAAGTCAGCTATTTATGGCTGCTGGATAGCTAGAGAGCTAGCTAGGTACCTAGATGGTTAAGACAGCTAGTTAATCCAGCTTTCTAGCTAGGTAGCTAGCTGGTTAAGTAAGCTAGTTAAGTCAGCTTGCTATCTAGTTAAGTCAGTGATTGAAGTCAGCTGGCTAGCCAGTTGGCTAGATGGAAGCTAGCTAGCTAAGTCAGCTGGTTAGCTATTTAGCTCGCTAGTTAAATAACCTAATTAAGTCAGTTAATTAGCCATCTGGTTAGCTAAGGAGCTGGGTAGTTAAGTCAGCTGGCAAGCCAGGGGGCTACACAGGTACTTAGCTAGTTAAGACAGCTGGATATCCAACTGGCTACCTAGGTAGCTAGGGAGTTAGGTCAGTCTGCTAGCCTACTGGCTAGCTATTTCAGTCACCTAGTTAAGTCAGCTGCCTAGAAACCTGGCTAGCTAGGTTGCCACATACTTAAGTCAGTTGTCTAGCCCGCTGTTTAGATAGTTGAGTCACCAAGTTAAGTAGACTGCCTAGCCAGCTAGTTAGCAAGATAGCTTGCTACTTAAATCAACTACCTAGACACAGGATAGCTAGTTAAGTCAGCTAGTTTAGTCAGCTGGCTAGCCAGCTGGCTAACTTTATAGCAAGCTAGTTAATTCAGCTGACTAGCAAGCAGGCCAGCTATTTAAGTCAGTTAGTTTAGTCAGCTGACTAGCCAGCTGGCTAGCTATGTAGCGAGCCAGTTACATCATTTG
>NW_007243637.1:0-768 GCF_000164805.1 Carlito syrichta
CATGCTCAAAAAATATCAAACAGCATCCACAGATTTATGGGTTTGTAAGTCCAAAGGAACTGCTATTATTAGGGTTTATTGCAAGCTCAGAATTGCTAGCATTTTTTTTAACAGTTCTAATAAAATAGCTCATTACTATCAAGTATAGTTTGAATATCTGGCTGAGAAAAGTAAGGTGATTTATGTATCTTTTCATAAGCACAATTGAGAGCAACTGTAGCAATGATTACAAATTATTTTGTGGTGCTAATGAGTTGTGTGGAGGGTAGGAAGGGGAAGTGAAATATTTCTAAAATCCAAGATTTGTCCATTTGTGTTAAATTTCCACTGATTTGGGATGTTTCTGAGAGTATATTATGGCTATTAGTCTGTTTTTCCATAACTGTGATGACCTCTGAGTGAAGACTTGACTTCTTAAATTCATGATCTTGTGAATTTGGACTATATAGCTGTGCAGGTGGATTTAAAAAGTCAGCCTTCCAAAAATTTTACTGATAGAACCAGTTTGCACTCAGGCTATTGGACCAGACTAGTGTGGTTTTTGCATGTTTTCTCCCAAGCAGTTCCTGTGGAACATGGGCGCACACACATACACACATGCATGCCCATGTACACACACATACAGACACACAGAATATGTAACCAGTGGGAGCCAAATTCATCACTTTGTCATCACAAATACTTTGGCCATTGTGACTAGTCCCCTGGCCAGACTGCTTCATCTTCCCACCCTCTCAGTTTGTATCCTTTTGGTTAATATCTGCTTCT
>NW_007243638.1:0-7853 GCF_000164805.1 Carlito syrichta
TGCTTGTCATACCAGATTAAAAAACTACAACAAAAATTCCAACATTAATTGACTAAAATCAGATGTGATAATTAGGAAGAGTCTAAAAGCTAAAGGAAATGAATGATGATCTTACCCACTGTCTCCTGACTGAATGAGTAATGGTGAACAAAAGAGTGGATGCCCAGGTGTGTGTGGCTCTCTCCACTGGCCCTGCTATTTGCCATAGTGGCCTAGTGGTTTTTCATTCATGACACTGATAAGGGTCATATCCCATTGCACAGGAGATGCACTGATACAAAGCATGATCTACTATTCCCATTATATATAGCTAGGAATTGGTTCCACTCTATATAGCTAGGAATTGGCAGAGGTCAGGTTCAAGCTTGGGGCTGTAAACTGTTGTTACTTTGGGGAGGGGTAAATGGTGGATGTTTCGGACCTAATGAGAATAGTAGAAAGAGACAGTTGTTGTGAGGAAACGTTGGTCCAAGGTGAATCTTTTCAAGCTTATTGGTGTGAGTTAAGTCATTTCCCTAGAATGTTGGCCAAGCCTCAGGAACACAGCACGTGGGGATGTTATTCATGCTCAAAAAATATCAAACAGCATCCACAGATTTATGGGTTTGTAAGTCCAAAGGAACTGCTATTATTAGGGTTTATTGCAAGCTCAGAATTGCTAGCATTTTTTTTTAAACAGTTCTAATAAAATAGCTCATTACTATCAAGTATAGTTTGAATATCTGGCTGAGAAAAGTAAGGTGATTTATGTATCTTTTCATAAGCACAATTGAGAGCAAGTGTAGCAATGATTACAAATTATTTTGTGGTGCTAATGAGTTGTGTGGAGGGTAGGAAGGGGAAGTGAAATATTTCTAAAATCCAAGATTTGTCCATTTGTGTTAAATTTTCACTGATTTAGGATGTTTCTGAGAGTATATTATGGCTATTAGTCTGTTTTTCCATAACTGTGATGACCTCTGAGTGAAGACTTGACTTCTTAAATTCATGATCTTGTGAACTTGGACTATATGGCTGTGCAGGTGGATTAAAAAAGTCAGCCTTCCAAAAATTTTACTGATAGAACCAGTTTGCACTCAGGCTATTGGACCAGACTAGTGTGGTTTTTGCATGTTTTCTCCCAAGCAGTTCCTGTGGAACATGGGCGCACACACATACACACATGCATGCCCATGTACACACACATACAGACACACAGAATATGTAACCAGTGGGAGCCAAATTCATCACTTTGTCATCACAAATACTTTGGCCATTGTGACTAGTCCCCTGGCCAGACTGCTTCATCTTCCCACCCTCTCAGTTTGTATCCTTTTGGTTAATATCTGCTTCTACCTACACGCCTGCTCTCAAATCTCCATAGCAACATCAAAATATGGATAAGGGGTTTGCATTTTCAGTTAGGGAAATATGACCTTGGAGATGTACTCCTTTCATTATTGAGTTTTACACAAAATGCTTTGAATACAAATGATAACAGGATCTACTTTCTAGGGCTATTTACGATGATTAAAAAAGATAATCCATATAAAATTCCTGTCATAATGTCTGGCATATACATAAGTACTGAGCCTGTCAGTATTTGTTTCTTGCTTTTTGTAGTTCCCTGATTTGCTGTCTCCACCCTGTTGAGACAGCTCTTAGGACCCCATTGATAAGGTAGTTAATACCTAAATCATCTGTTAGGTACAGTGTGCATAGGTGAGGGTGGTGGGTACACTTAAAGCCCAGACCTAAACTGTTTGTACCCCCTAAAGCTATTTAAAAATTTTTTTTTAAATGTGATTGGCCAGGCCCGGTGGCTCAGCCTGTAATCCCAGCACTTTGGGATTGCCTGAGCCCACGGGTTCAGGCCAGATCTACATGCTTCGTGCTCAGCCATTTGATGTCTCTGTGCCTCGTGCTGGTACTGAACACTCTACCCATCCTGAAACATTTATTTTCTGGGTTTTGTGGTACTGAAATGCCCAATTTTCCTCCTACCCCTCTGCCTGTTTTTCATTTCCTTCCCTTTGCTATTTGGTCTCTTTCTCTCCCTTTTGTTTAAGGAGGACAGTCTTTGAGTTTCTGTGCTCAGTTCACTTATATTTTCTCAGCTGTCTTATTTACATCTGTGGGTGAGATTCAGATATCTCTCTCTGGCTTGACTTCTCTTCTAGGGCTCCATGCATCTACTTCCAACTGCTTGCCTGGCACCTCTGTTTGGAAGCCTCCTGGCAGTTCAGACCCAACATGCCTCAAATGAAAACCATCCTCCCCTCCCTTCTGTAAAGCATCTCCTCCCCTCCTTACATCCCTGGGTCTTTGGAAGTGTCTTTCTCTCTTTGGTCTTTCTCTCACTGCCTCCTCCTCTTACCTTAACACCATCTTTGTTTCTGTTTCTCATTATCCAGTGGGTAGTGATTTCCCACGGATCAGACCTTGGTGAGTCCCCTTGCATTTGCTCATTCTTTTTCTCCTTGCTACTTGCACCATAGCTGTTCTTGCTGACAGCACCCTAAGGCCACTCAACTAACTCTTGTTGCAGTAACTTCAAATAGTACTTATTGCTGCCTGTGTTTCTCTGTCTGGATTCAGACTCACCGCTCCCTTGTTAATCCTTCTAATACATGGGTTTGGACACATCACGTTCACGCCCAAATCCTTCCTTGACTCTCTGTTGTCCATTAAATTGCAAAGACATACCAAAACATCACACGTGTCCTTTGGTGTGCCCTGCTGCTGGACACAGGGATAACATTTTTCATGCTATTTTTCCGATAGTCACAGATAATAGTTTACTTTTGGTGTCAACTTAGTGATCCACTGGTGATATAAAGTGTTGTCAGTTTCCATTTAATAAAGACTCAACTGAATTGTGTCTCCCATCAATATTTATATGTTGAATGCCTAAGTCTTAATATGACTATATTTGGAGATAGTTTAAGTGAGATCATAATGGTAGGGCTGTGATGTGACAGAATTTGTGTATTTATACAACAAGACATCGGATTACTCTCTCTCTCCACACAAAAAAGAGGTAAAATGAACCCACATCAAGAAGGGAGCCCTCTGCAAACTAGGAAGAGAGCCCTTACTAGCCTGACCCTGCTGTCACCCTGATCTCAGACTTTCAGCCTCCAGAACTGTGAGAAAATAAAGTTTTCTCATTTAAGCCATCTAGTCTGTAGTATTTTGTTATGACAGCTCAAGATGACTACTTATTTGAGGTCTTTTGTGTAGCAGGCATGAGACATCTAAGGACGTATCCTGCAGCCATGCAGTTTGGGTAAGTCCTCTTATTCTTATCCTGACATCATGTAGCTATCAGTCAAAATGTAAGAGCAAGACACTGTGTTGGGCATTGAGTTTACAAAAATAGTGAAGAACTTATATCCTAGAAGGAAAGAAAGAAAAATAGATCACTGGGATTCAGTGGAAGTTGAATCTAGTCAGATGTTGAAGGTAGCTGAAATGCTGATTCTAGGCAAAGAATGTAAGCAATAGATTGTAGGGGAAAGGATACCCTATTCAACAAATGGTGCTGGGAAAATTGGATAGCTACATGCAGAAATGAAACTCGATCCCTGTCTCTCCCCATATACAAAAATTAAGTCAAGATGGATTAAAGACTTAAATGTCAGGCCTGAAACCATAAAAATACTAGAAGAAAACCTAGGAAAAACTCTTCTGGACATTGGCCTGCACAAAGAATTGATGACTAAAATCTCAAAAGCAAATGCAACAAAACAAAAATTAACAAGCAGGACTTAATTAAATTAAAAAGCTCCTGTACAGCAAAAGAAATAAATAGAGCAAATAGACAACCTACAGAATAGGAGAAGATATTTGCAAACTTTGTATTTATCAAAGGACAAATATCCAGAATCTACAAAGAACTCAAAGAAATCAGCAAGAGAAAAAATCAATAACCATATTAAAAAGTGGGCAGATGACATGAACAGACATCTTTCAAAAGAAGATATACAAATGGTCAACAAGCATATGAAAAAAAATGCTCAACATCACTCATCATCAAGGAAATATAAATTAAAACCACAATGAGATACTACTTTATACTATTCAGGATGGCCATTATTTAAAAAATCAAAAAAAAGCAAATAGATGGTGATACAGATGCAGAAAAAAGGGAACACTTTCACACTGTTGGTGGGAGTGTAAATTAGTACAACCTCTATGGAAAGCAGTATGGCGCTTTCTCAAACAACTAAAAGTAGATCTACCATTTGATCCAGCAACCCCACTACTAGGTATCTATCCAAAAGAACAGTGGTCATTATATTAAAAAGACACCTGTACCCGCATGTCTGTTGCAGCACAATTCACAGCTGTAAAGGTGTAGAATCAACCCAAATGTCCATCAGCCAATCAGTGGATAATGAAAATGTAGCATATATACACTATAAAATACTATTCAGCTATTAAAAAGAATGAAGTAATGTCTTCTTCAGCAACTTGGATGGAATTGGAGAACATCATCTTAAGTGAACTAACTCAGGAACAGAGACCTAAATACTACATGTTTTCACTTGTAAGTGGGAGTGAAACTAAGGATATAAAAAGACATAGAGAATGATATAATGGACACTGAAGACTCAGAAGCAAGGTGAAGAGGTGGAGGGACAAAAAAAATCACCCGTTAGGTACAGTGTGCACAGGTGAAGGTGGTGGGTACACTTAAAACCCAGACCTAAACTGTTTTTATCTCCTAAAGCTATTAAAATTTTTTTAAATGTGATTGGCCAGGCTCGGTGGCTCAGCCTGTAATCCCAGTACTTTGGGAGGCTGAGGCAAGTGGATTGCCTGAGCTCGTAGGCTCGAGACCAGCCCGGCAACTTGGGGAGACCTTGGTTCTACAACAGATCAAAAGTTAGCTGAGTGTTGTAGCGCATGCCTGTAGTTCTGAATGGTTGAGGCGGAAGGATCGCCAGAGCCCAGCAGGTCAACGCTGGGGTGGTCTTGAGCCTGCTTGCCCCTGCACGCTGGAGTGACAGAGTGAGACCCCAACTCAAAAAAAAAAAGATTGACAGAAAGAAATAGATTATAATGTTAATTAGCTTCAATTCAACACTTTTTTCCTAGTTTTTTAATTCTTTTCTCTCTGTTTATAAAAGTAAAAAGTGAAGCATACTTATACCTTGTAGAAAATTTGAAAAGTACAGAAAATTGTTAAGCAGTAGAATAAAAGACACTTGAAATTCTACCACAAAGAGAAAACTTCTGACCATTTTTTAAAAATGTTTTTTCTTGGGCATGGTGGTTCTTTGAGAGACTGAGGCAGGAGGATCACTTGGGGCCAGGAGTTCAAGCCCAGCCTAGGCAACATAGGAAAATACCATCTCTACCAAAATTTTTTTTTTAAAAAGCTAGGTGTGATGGGCTTGTAGTTCCAACTACTCAGGAGGTTGAGGCAGGAGGATCACTTTAGTCCAGGAGTTTGAGACTGCAGTGAACTATGATCGGGCCACTACACTCTAGCCTGGGTGACAGAGTGAAACTCCATCTCTACAAAATACTACTACTAAAATGATGTTTTTAAAAAGACTTGTTGATATCATTTAAAATATTTTTGTACTATTTCTACTTTATGGAAGTAGTAAAATTTCCTTATCTCATCTCTTAACTTTAAGCATTTAGGGTGTTTCCTTTTTAAGTTTTTTTTCCTATTTTATTTATTTATTTGTTTGTTTGTTTGTTGATTAATTAATTAATTAATTAATTTGTGTTGGGGTCTCACTCCGTCACCCAGACTGGAGTGCAGTGGCATGCTCCCGGTCACCGCAGCCTCGACCTGCTGGACTCTGGCGATCCTTCTGCCTCAGCCTTCCAAGTAGCTGGAAGTACAGGTGTGCACTACCACGCCCGGCTAATTTTTTTTTTTTTAATTTACTGTAGAGATGAGGTCTTGCCAAGTTGCCCAGGTGGGTCTTGAACCCGCAGGCTCAGGCAATCACCTTGGCCCCCCAAAGCTCTGGGATTACAGGCTGAGCCACCAAACCCGCTATTTTAAAGACCATAATGTACATTTTTCCCCCATTTAAAATAATTTCCTTCAAACAAACTCCTTGAAGAGGAATTACTTGGTCAAAGGGCATAAACATTTTTAAGGGCTTTGGGGACATCCTAGCAAGCACAGACATTTACTGAGTTTTGTTTTGTTTTTTTCTTTGTGAACAAGGGTCATGCATTGGGGCTGGAGGCGTTGGGACAGTGAGATGAGAATAAGACATGACCACTTTCCTTACGCAGTTGTATAATCTACCAACAGAGCATACCCATAAGCAAAGAAACTCTGAGGACTGTTTACTTTGCAACAAGTTTACATGCTCTTTCTGAGACAATGTGAAAATTTCAAACCAGCTGTTGAACATATCTTGCCTTTGGCATTGGTAGGTTTTCAGGGGTTTGGGGACCATCTTTAGACTCATAAATGGGACAGTCATGCTTTTGGCAAGGAAGAAACATGCTCACATTTAACAAGCTATGTTCAGTTTTACAAATGAGATTTGTGTGTGCTGTATGGGTATGCCTCTCTAAGGAAATTTATGGGCATGATAATTTATTTCCTTTAGACACATATTTGTGTTTTTCAAAGAGATTTTGTCAAGAGATGCTTATTTTGAACACATAAAATATAAGTTTAGCTGGGCACGGTGGCTCACGCCTGTAATCCCAGCACTTTGGGAGACTGAGGCAAGAGGATTGCTTGAGTCCAAGGGTTTGAGACCAGCCTGGGCAACTTGATGAGACCTCGTTTCTACAATAAATAAAAAAATCAGCCATGTGTGGTGGCGCATGCCTGGAACTCCAGCTACTTGGAAGGCTGAGGTGGAAGAATTGCCTGAGTCCAGCAGGTTGAGGCTGCAGTGGCCATGAGTGTGCCACTGTACTCCAGCCTGGGTGACAGAGTGAGACTCCTACTCAAAAAAAAAAGTAAGTTTGACATGTATCTAGAAAAGAACATAGCTCAGAAGTAATAAATTATTACACAGTGAACACACTCATGTTTTGTAGCCCAAATAAAAATTATTAGCATCCCAGCAAGCTCCCTTCTCATCTCTACCTCATTCTCCCTATCCAAAGGTAATTGCTTTTCCTGAGTTCCAGCAACCTAGATTTTGCCTGTTGTTTAAGAAAAGTTTTTAATCATTCTGGAAGCTCATTTTAAAAATTATATAAACCCCAGTTAATCTGCCTGTATCTTTTATCTGTTGTGGTATATATAGCAAATCACCTCAAGCCTTTGAGCTGGAAGATAACAGTGTTTATTTCTTGTTACTCAGTGGATTGAGTAGGCAATTCTGTTGTCTTCTCTTGGGCTCACTCATGCAGCTACATTTGGGGCTGGGGACAGCAGAGCCTCCGTTCATGTGGTCTTTTATCATTCTGGGTTTCTCCATGTGGTGGCAGTTTGAGAGCAGCTTTTCAGAAGGGCAAAAGTGGGAACTTTGGGCCTTTTGAGGCCTAGGCTTTGGAATTGCCCAGCTTCACCTCTACCATGTCCTGTCGGCCACAACAAGTCATGAGGCTAGCCCAGATGCAAGGGATGGAGAAATCAGTTCCATCTCTGCATAGGAAGTACAGCAAAGTCCCATTGCAAAGGATTGTGTATTAAAGGTACTTGGTTATTAAACAATCAACCATACTGCCCAAAGAGTGCTATTACACCTATGTAGACCAAGATTATCATTAGTACACAACTTTATAATAATACCAAGACTCTGTTCTACCTGGTTCATGTGCAAACTCTGTCAGTTGTCAGAGCCTAGGAGCCTGAGACTGTAGAATTGTGTTACTTTCATCTGATACAAGAGGATTGAACCAGAAATATCTCTTAGGGATTGCTTTATTTA
>NW_007243639.1:0-5494 GCF_000164805.1 Carlito syrichta
TAAACTAGGTGACATCTTGCCAGCCAGCTGTCTAGCCAGCCGACAACTAGCAGGCTACGTAGGAAGCCAAATGCATAGTCATCTGATTTAACTTGGTGACTAAACTAGCTAGCCAGTTGGCTCGACAGCTGACATAACCAGCTAGCTACCTATCTAGCAAGCTGGCTAGCCAGCTGACTTAAATAGCTCTCTACCTCTCTATCCACCTGGATAGCAAGTGACTTTACTAGCAGTCTTAATTAGCTAGCCAGGTGGCTAGGCAATACTCTTAACTATGTCACTTACTAGCTAGAGAGCTGGCTAGACAGCTGACTTAACTAGCTGTCTTAACTCGCTGTCCTGTTTTCTAGCCAGTTGTATTAACTTGCTTGCTACATAGCTAGTCAACTGGCTATCCATCTGAATTAACTATGTGACTTTTCTAGCAGCCAACTGTCAATCCAGGTGACTTAACTAGCAATCTACCTAGCTAGCCAGCTGGCAAGTCCGCTGAGTTAACTAGGTGACTTAACTAGCTAGCAAGCTGACTAGACAGCTGACATAACTAGCTAGCTGCCTAGCTAGACAACTGGCTAGCCAGATGACTTAATTGCCTAGCTACATAGCTAGGCAGTAGGCTAGTCTGCTGACAAAATAGCTGACTCACCAAAGTAGACAACTGACTAGCCAGCAGACTTAACTAGATAGCTACCTAGACAGCTGGATAGCTAGGTGACTTACATAGCTAACAAAACTAGAGACCGAATGGCTAGCCAGCTGACTTAACTAGCTACCTACCTACATAACTTACTTGCTTTCAAGCTGTCTTATCTACCTAACTACCTAGCTATCCTGCTGTGCAGTGAGTCGTGTCAATTATGTGACTTCACTAGTTAGCCACCTGGCTAGCCAGCTGACTTAAAGCTATCTATCCTGCTTGGTACATGGCTCTCCAACTGACTTAACTAACAGACTTAACTAGCTAACCAGATGACTTAAATAGCTGACTTAACTAGCTAGTTACCTAGATAGTCAACTGACAGCTAGTAGATTCAACTTGCTAGCTACCTAGCTAGCTATCATATAGCAAGCTGACATAACTAGCTAGCTAGTTGACATATCAAGCTGACTTGACTAGCTAGCTACCTAGCTACCCAGCTGACTTAACTAGCTGAAATAATTAGCTAGCCAGATGGCTACACATCCATTGTAACAAGATTTTTAACTAGATAGTCAGCTGGCGAGACAACTGATTTTATGAGCTGACTTAACTAGCTAGCCAGCTGATTAGCTAGCTGTCTAAACTAGCTGACTTAACTAGCTGGTCAGCTGTCTAGCCAGGTGAGTTTATTGCCTACCTAACTAGGCAGCCAATAGCCTAGCCAGCTGACTTAACTAGCTGACTTAACGAAGTATCCAAGTGGATAACCAGCACACATAACGAGCTAGCTACCTAGATAGACACCTGGATAGCCAGCTGACTAAAACTAGCTGCCATAACTAGACACTTGATGGCTAGCCAGCTGACTTAACTAGCTATCTACCTATATAGCCCACTGGCTTGCCAGCTGACTTAAGTACTTAACTACCTAGCTAACCTGCACGCCAGCCAGCTGACTTAACTAGTTGACTTAACTAGCTAAACAGCTGGCAGCCCATCTGAACTAACTAGCTTAACCAGCTAGCAAGCTGGTTAGACTTCTGTCTTAATGTGCTGACTTAACTAGCTACTCAACTGGTTAGCCAGCTGACTAAACTAGCTGAATTAACTACTGTCCAGCTGGCTAGACAGCTGATTTAATTGACTAGTTATCTAGGTAGACAGCATCCGTGCCAGCAGACTTAACTAGCTGACTTAACTAAGTGGCCAGCTAGCTAGTCAACACACTTAACTAACTCTCTACATACCTAGACAGCTGAATAGCCAGCTGACTTAAGTAGCTGACATAACTGGATAGCCTGATGGCTAGCCAGCTGACTTAACTAGCTACCTACCTACATATCCCTCTGTCTTGCCAGTTGACTTAATAACCTAACTACCTAGCTAATCTGCTGGCCAACGAGCTGACTTAACTAGAAGACTTAACTACCTAGTCATCTGGCTGGCCAGCTGACTTAACTAGATAGATACCCTGATAGGCATCTGGCTAGCCAGCTGACTTAACTAACTGACTTAACTAGCTAATGAGTTGACTTAACTAGGTGACTTAACTAGCTAGCTACCTAGCAACCCAGCTTGCTGGCAAGCTGATTTAAGTAGCTGACTCAACCAGCTAGCCAGAAGGCTAGCCAGTTGGCTTAACTACCTGACTCAACCTGATAATCAGCTGGCTGGCCAGTTGAACAAATTAACACACTTAACCTGCTAGCTAGCAGTGCAGCCAACTGACTTAACTAGCTAGCTACATAGCTATCCAGATGGGAAGAAAGCTGAATTAAGTAGCTGACTTAAATATCTAGCCAACTGGATAGGCAGCTGACTTAACTAGCTTGCTACCTAGCTAGACAGCTGGATAGCCAGCTGAGTTAATTAGTTGACATAACCAGCTAGCCACCTGGCTAGCCAGCTGAATCCACTAGTTGACTTAACTAGTTAGCCAGCTACCTAGCCATCTGAATTAACTAGCCCTCTACCTAGGTAGCTAGCTGGCTAGCCAATTGACTTAATGAGCTGTCTTATTTAGCTAACCGGCTGGCTAGCCAAAAGACTTAACTGGCTTGCTATCTAGCTAGCCAGCTGACTAGCCAGCTGACTAAACTAGCTAACTTAAATAGCTTGCCTGCTTGCTAGTCAGTTGAATTTACTAGCTTGCCATATTGCTAGTCAGCTGGATAGCCAACTGAGTTGACTAGTGACTTAACTAGCTAGCCAGCTGACTTAAATTGCAGACTTAACTAGATAGCAAGCGGACTTACCTAACTTACTTAACCAGCTAGGTACATAGCTTGACAGCTGCGTTAACTAGCTTTCTTAAGCATCTAGCTATCTAGCTAGCCAGCTGCCATAACTAGCTGACTTAACTAGCTACCCAGCTGATATAACTATCTGACTTATATAGCTGGCTTCCTAGCCAGCCAGCTGAATTAACTAGCTGAAATAACTAGTTGACCAGATGACTAGGCATCTAACTTAACTAGCTTTTTAACTAGCTAACCAGCTGTCTTAATGAGTTGACTTAACTACCTAGCCTGCTGGTTGCCAGTTGACTTGATGAGTTGACTTAAATACCTAGCCTGTTGGTTGCCAGCTGGATTAAATAGCTGACTTAGCCAGCTACTCAGTTGGCTACCCAGTTGATTGAACTAGCTGGCTACCTATCTAGCCAGCTGGATAGCCAGCTTACTTACCTTGCTGACTTAAGTTAGCAAGCTGACTAGCCAGCTAACTAATCTGGCTAACTACTTACCTAGCCAGCAGGATAGCCAGCTGACTTAACTAGGTGAATTAAACAGCTAGCCTGCTAGATAGCAAGCTGACTATTCTTGCTCGCTACCTACCTACCCAGTTGGCTAGACAGATGACTAAACTAGATGATTTAACCAGGTAGCCTATTGGCATCCCAGCTGACTTAACTCGCAGTCATCCCTAGCTAGCCAAGTAGCTATCTAGCTTACTTGACTATCTAGTTAACTTACCTTGCCAGTTGGTTTTCCCGATCTATTAACTAGCTGAATTAACCAGCTAACCAGCTAGCAAGCCCACTGACTTAACTAACTCACTACCTAGCTAGTCAACTGCCTTAAATTGTTAGCTAACTAGCTAGCTACCTAGCTAACAAGTTGACTTAGTTAGCAGGCTAGCAATCTAGCTGATTTAACCAGCTGGCTGACTAGTTATCTTACTCGTTTTCTAATGTGCTAGCTAGGTGACTTAATCATCTGACTTTACTCATTAGCTAACAAGCTAGCTAGCTGACACAACCAGCTGACTTAACTTGTTAGCTAACTAGCTAGGTAGCTGACTCATCCAGTTGACTTAACTCATTAGCTAACTAGCTAGCTAGCCTACTCAACCATCTGAATCACCTGGTTTGCTAACTAGCTAGCTATCTGACTCAACCAGTTGATTTAACCCTTTAGTTAACTAGCTAACTACCTGACTCAACCTGCTGATGTAACCCATTAGCACACTAGCTAGCTAGATGTATTAACCAGCTGACTAATTTAGAAAACTGACTTGACTGGCTGACTTAGCTAGCTGACATAACTATTTCGATAACTGACTTAACTGGCTGACTTAACTAGTTAGCTAGCTGACTTAACTACCTGAAATAAATAGTTAGCTAACTATTTAGCTAGCTGAGTAACTAGCTGTTTTAATAATTAGCTAACTAGTCAGGTAGCAGACTTAAATAGATGAATTAAACATTTAGCTAACTATTGAGCTAGCTGACTTAGCTACCTAGCTATTTAGCTAGCTGACTTAGCTAGCTGACTTAACTACTTGGATAATGAGATAGCTACCTGACTTAACGAGTTGGTTAATGAGTCAGTTAACTGTCTGAACTTGTGGGGAAGCGAGTTAACTAGCTGTCTTGACTACTTGGTTAACTAGTTAGCTAGGTGACTTAACATTTTAGCTGACGAGTTGGCTGACTACTTAACTCATTTAGCACATTGGCTGAATAGCCGGCCGACCTGATAGCTAGCTTAACAAGTTGGACAACTAGTCGGCTGACTAGTTAGCTGGGTCAATGAGTTGACTGGCGAGTTGGCACACTAGTTAGCTCAGTTAACTTGTTGTCTCTTGGTTTGCAGACCTAAGAAGTCAGCCGACTAGTTCGCTGACTTGTTAGCTGGCCGATTAGTTAGCTGACTTATTTAGTTGACCGGTTAGTCTGCTGACCGGTTAGCTGACTTAACAAGTCACCCAGCGAGTGAGCCAACAGGTCAGCTGACTTAACGAGTCAGCTGGTTAGTGAGCCGACTGGTCATCTGACTTAACTAATCAGCTTGTGATTGAGCCAACTTTTCACCTGACTTAACTAGTCGTCCTGCAAGTGAGCCGACTGGTGAGCTGACTTAACTAGTTGGCCAGTGAGTGAGCTGACTGGTCAGCCAAATTTAGTCAGCTGGTGTGTGAGCTGACTGGTCAGATTTAACAAGTCAGTCGGCGAGTGGGCTGACCGGTGAGCCAACTGAAATACTTGGCCGAAGAATGAGTCGATGGGTGAGCTTCCTTAACTAGTCATCTGGAGAGTGAACCAACTGCTGAGCTGACTTAACTAGTTGACTGGCGAGCAAGGTGACTATTTCGTTGTTCTGTTGTCTTGCGAGCGAGCCAACAAGTTTGCTGACCTGTTGGCTGGCGAGTGCGCTGACTAATTTGTGGACCGTTTGGCAGGAGAGGAAGCCAACTAGTTAGCTGACAAGATTGAAAGCGGGAGAGCCCACTATTAGCTGACCAGCTAACTGAGTTGCTAGCAGACTAGATAGCTAAGTAACTAGCTGATTTGCTAGCTGATTAAACTAGCTAGCTGACTAGCTAGCTGGCTATTTTGCTTAAATAACTAGG
>NW_007243640.1:0-573 GCF_000164805.1 Carlito syrichta
CTGCATATGAGGACTGCTATTACCTATGTTCCAGCTTCTAAACCTTGATTCTTGTTTAGACCACAGCAGATTGCCTGTTGATTTCCTGACTGAGGTATTCTATAACCCGGATTCTTTTTCTTCCTTGGCAAGGGGCTGTGGATTTTCCTGTATATTAGGACTCTCATTAGATACATCCTGCTTCGAAACTCTGATTCTTTTCAGAACTTTGGAAGATGCTCTGTAGATTTTTGGGATTGAGGACACGTGTAACCCAGGTTCCTTACTCTTTTTTACCAAAAGGTCATGTAGTTGACTTTAAATAAGGACTCCATTTTCCAGATTCATGCTCGAAAACACCATGATTCGTGTTTAGCCCATAGCAAGATGACCTTAAGCTTTTTTGGGTTTGAGGACTCGAGTTATGCAGATTCCTTATTCTTACTTAGCAATAGACAGTGAAGTTTCCTGTATGTGAGGACACTCATTACCCAGATTCCTACTTCAAAAATCTGATTCCTGGTTACCACTTAGGAAGACGGCCTGTACATTTGCTACTGAGGACACATATAAGGAGATTCCTTATACTCCTTA
>NW_007243641.1:0-12849 GCF_000164805.1 Carlito syrichta
AACCTAAGAGACTTGTACCACCAGATACCAGACTACAACTCTCAAGAGGACCAGAATGTTGCTGGAGTCCTGAAATGACTGATTCATAATACCCACAAGCCAAATATCTCTGAAACATGAGACAAACTTGAAGTCTTTATTCTTGTATATACCGCAGCAAGACGCCCTGAGAATTTTTCAGATTGTGGACTAGTTTATCACAGATTCCTTATTCTTCCTTAGCGTGGGGCCATGTAATGTCCTGTATATGAGGACTCCCTTTCCCCAGAATCCTGTTTGAAAACCCTGATTCTTGTTTTGCCATTAGCAAGATGTCATGTACATATTGGGATGGAGGAACCGTGTAATACAGGTTTCTTATTTCTCCTAGGTTAGAGATCGTGTAGATTCTGTTTATGAGTACTGCTATTATCTATGCTCCGGCTTCTAAACCCTGATTCTTTTTTAGACCACAGTAGATGGCCTGTTGATTCTTAGGACTGAGGACTGCTATAAACCCGATTCTTTTTCTTCCTTGGCAAGGTACTGTGTATTCTCCTGTATAATAAGACTCTCATTAGATACATCCTGCTTCAAAACTCTGATTCCTTTTTAGAACTTTCCAAGATTCTCTGTAGATTTTTGGGATTGAGGACTCATGTAACCCAGATTCCTTATTCTTTCTTGGCAACACGTCATGGAGTTGCCTGTAAATAAGAACTCCATTTACCAGATTCATACTAGAAAACACCACGATTCGTGTTTAGCCCATAGCAGGATGACCCGAATTTTTTTTCTGATTGAGGACCCGAGTAATGTAGATTCCTTATTCTTAGTTAGCAATAGGCAGCGAAGTTTCCTATCTGTGAGTATTCCCACTACCCAGATTCCTACTTCAAAACCTGATTTGTGGATACCTCTTAGGTTATGGCCTGTAGTTTTTGGGATTGAGGACTCATACAAGGATGATTCCTTATACGTTCTTAGCAATATGACATGTAGTTTCCTTTATAAGATGAGCTCCATTACCCAGCTTCCTGCTTCACTATGCAAGATACCGAGATGGTTCCTGGAGACCGAGATTTCCAGTTTTTTGGATATCAAGAGAAAGACGTCCATCATGTTCTTTGGGAACTGGAATCCAAGATTGCTGTTTCCCCTTCAAAAGACCTCCGCAAAATGTGGAATCTTCCAAACTCAACATAACAATTCCTACCTGCCCACCCACAAGAATTTTCTCTACTTTGAGGTCACCTGAAACGAGGAATTTTGTAAAAATATACCTTTGATTCTGGGGAATATGATTATGGTCATAGATTTTCCCAGGAAACAAAAGGACTTCAAGGACCACATCCTTGATTACAACTAACAAGAGGACCAGAAATATCCTGAGGATCTTTACTGACATATTTAGCGTATCCATGGGGCAACTGGCTCTGAAAATGGAGGGACCAAGAAGCCCAGATTGCTGACTAAACCTTATCAAGAGGCACTGTAGATTCCGGAAAATGAGAACTCCTAGAAACGGATTTCCTTTTTGTTTTCAGTCAGATGCCCTGATTTTAACTGTTGATGTGGATTCCAAATTCAGTATATCAAAAGACAGATACTCAGAAGTTTCCTAGGGTGTGGATTCCAAGATTCCTTGTTACCATTAAAAGTACATAGTAAATATTTGTCAAGTGCAAAACCCTTGTACCTTCTCAAAAAAAAAAAGAAACACAGAAGGGGAAGGATTACAAGATTTACCTTAGGACCAGTGTTACATCCAAATATGGCAAGAAGATTCTTTTTGTCCTGGAATATAGCCTTAGTTCTTTTGAGGAACCTTAGGGACTTGGAGTGCCCAATACCCATTTACAACTTTTAAGAGGACCAGAAGGTTGCTGGAGTCCTAAAATGACCAATTCATAATATGCATATTCTAACTTTCTCTGAAACATTTGGGAGCTCGAAGCTCTGTTTCTTGTTTGTCCAATTGCATACACCCTGGGAATTTTTTGGATTGACGATGCGTACAACAATGATTCTTTATTCAGAGTTACTTGGAGGTCGTGTAGTGTCCTGTATGTGAGGACTCTCTTTCCCTAGATTCCTGTTTCAAAACCCTTATTATTGTTTAAACCTTAGTAAGACGCCATGTGGATTTTTTGATAGAGGAACCGTGGAAAACAGATTTCTTATTTTTTTCTTAGCAACAGGCCATGTAGTTTCCTGTATATGAGGATTGCTATTACCCATATTAAGGCCTCGAATCTCAGATTCTTCTTTAGCTGTCAGCAAGATGCCCTGTAGATTTTCAGGACTGAGGACTCGTATAACCAAGATTCCTTATTTTTAGCAACAGCCGTGCAGTTGTCTGTATATGAGTACTCCTGTTCACAGGTACTGGCGTCGAAAGCTTGAGTCTTGTATAGATCTTAGGAGCACGCTGTGTACTTTTTTGGGGATTGAGAAAATATATCACCCACATTCCTTATTCTTTCTTAGGAAAAGTCAGTGCAGTTGCCTGTATATGAGGATTTAATTTCCCAAGTTCATGTTTCAAAAACCAAAATTCGTGGTTTGCTCTTAGCAAGACAGCCTGAAGTTTTTATTGGGATAGAGGACGCGTGTAAACCAGATTCGTTATACTCCTTTAGCAATAGAGAGTGCAGTTTTCTGTATATGAGGACTACCATTATCCAGATTCCTACTCCCAAAACCTGAATGGTGCTAATCTCTTTGCAAGACGCTATGTAGTTTTTTGGGATGGAGGACTCCTGTAAGCAAGATTCCTTTTTCTTCCGGAGCAACAGGTCGTGTAGTGTTCTGTATATGAGGACTCCCATACCTGAAATTCCTGCTTCATTCTCAGCAAGACGTCAAGATATTTCCTGGTGACCTAGAATTCCAGTTGCTTGGATATCAAGAGAAAGACTCCCATAAAGTTCTTGAGGAATTGGAACCCAAGATTCCTGGTCCCTTTTCAAAAGACACACTAAAATGTGGCAAAATACAAGACCAGATTGCTGATTAAACCTTAATAAGAGACCTTGTAGATTTAGGCGATTGAGAACTCCAAGACCGGATTCCCTTTCCGTTCTCAGGAAGATTCCCTGATTTTCCTGTCCATGTCGATTCCAAAACTCTGTATTTAAAAATGCAGATGCCCAGATATTTCCTAGGGACGTGGATCCTATGAATCCTCGTTGCATTTTAATAATTCGTACTAAATATTTGGCAACTGCAAAACCCTCGGCCCCTCTACAAATAAAGTACAAACGGAAATTTAAGGATTACCAAGTTCATCTTAAGACCAAAGTTACATCCAAATACGGAAATATGATACTTTTTTCTAGGAAACTGGCCTTAATTGTCCCGAGTATCCTAAGGGACTTGTACTACCAGATACCCGATTACAACTCTCCAGAGGACCAGAATGTTGCTGGAGTCCTGAAATGACTGATTCATAATACCCACAATCCAAATATCTCCGAAATATGAGATGAGCTCGAAGTCTTGATTCTTCTTTATTCCGCAGCAAGACACCCTGAGAATTTTTGGATTGTGGACAAGCGTATCACAGATTCCATGTAATGTACTGTATATGAGGACTCCCTTTCCCCAGAATCCGGTTTGGAAACCCTGATTCTTGTTTTGCCATTAGCAAGATGTCATGCAGATATTGTGTCGGAGGAACCACGTAAATGAGGTTTCTTAGCTCTCCTTAGCTAGAGATCATATAGATTCTGCATATGAGGACTGCTATTACCTATGTTCCAGCTTCTAAACCTTGATTCTTGTTTAGACCACAGCAGATTGCCTGTTGATTTCCTGACTGAGGTATTCTATAACCCGGATTCTTTTTCTTCCTTGGCAAGGGGCTGTGGATTTTCCTGTATATTAGGACTCTCATTAGATACATCCTGCTTCGAAACTCTGATTCTTTTCAGAACTTTGGAAGATGCTCTGTAGATTTTTGGGATTGAGGACACGTGTAACCCAGGTTCCTTACTCTTTTTTACCAAAAGGTCATGTAGTTGACTTTAAATAAGGACTCCATTTTCCAGATTCATGCTCGAAAACACCATGATTCGTGTTTAGCCCATAGCAAGATGACCTTAAGCTTTTTTGGGTTTGAGGACTCGAGTTATGCAGATTCCTTATTCTTACTTAGCAATAGACAGTGAAGTTTCCTGTATGAGAGGACACTCATTACCCAGATTCCTACTTCAAAAATCTGATTCCTGGTTATCACTTAGGAAGTCGGCCTGTACATTTGGTACTGAGGACACATATAAGGAAGATTCCTTATACTTCCTTACCAATATAACGTGTAGTTTCCTGTATATGACAACCTCGACTACCCAGCTTCCTGCTTCACTCTGCAGGATGCCAAGACAGTTCCTGTAGACCGATAATTCCAGTTTTTTGGATATCAAGAGAAAGACGTCCATAATGTTCTTTGGGAACTGGAATCTAAGATTCCTGGTACCCCATCACAAGACCTACCCAAAATTTGGAATATTCCAAACCCAAAATTCCAATGCCTACCTGCCCAATCACAAGAATTTTCTGTACTTTGAGGTCACCTGAATCGAGGAATTTTGTACTAAAATACCTTTTGATTCTGGGGAATATGATTATGGTCGTAGATGGTCCCACGAAACTAAAGGATTTCTCGGGCCAAATCCTTGATTACAACTAACAAGGGGACCAGAAAGATACTGAGGATCTCTAATGACAGATTTAGCATATCCACGGAGCAAGTAACTCTGAAAATGTAGGGACCCAGAAGCCCAGATTGTTGATTAAAACTTATGAAGGGGCCCAATAGATTCCGGGAAATGAGAAATTCTAGAATCGGATTTCCTTTTTATTCTCAGTAAGTGCCCTGATTTTTCCAGTCGATTTGGATTCCAAATTCACTATATCTAAAGACAAATGCCCAGAAGTGTCCTAGGTTCGTGGATTTCATGATCCCTGGTTACCATTAAAAGTACTTATTAAACATTTGGCAAGTGCAAAACATTTGTCCCTTCTCAAAATATAAAGAGACATGGAATGGGAAGGATTACAGGGTTCACCTTAAGACCAGAGTTACATCCATATATGGCAAAAAGATTCTTTTTGTCCTGGAATCTGGCATTAGTTGTTCTGAGGAGAATAACGGACTTGGAGTGCCCAACACAATTTACAACTTTTAAGAGGATCAGAATGTTGCTGGAGTCCTGAAATGACCGATTCATAATATCCGAACGCTAAATTGCTCGAAACATTTGGGGAGTTCAAATATCTGTTTCTTTTTTGTCGCATAGCAGACAACCTGGGAATTTTCTGAATTGAGGACACGTACAAAAATGATTATTTATTCGTACTTCATTGGAGGTCATGTAGTGTCCTGCATGTGAGGACTCTATTTCCCTTGATTCCTGTTTCGAATCCCTGATTCTTGTTTAGCCCTTAGTAAGAAGACATGTAGATTTTTTGATAGAGGAAAGGTGGAAAATAGATTTCTTCCGTTTTTTAGCGAGAGGTCATGTAGTTTCCTGTATATGAGGATTGCTATTACCCACATTCATGCCTCGACCACCTGATTCTTCTTTAGCCGTCAACAAGATGCCCTGTAGATTTTCAGTACTGAGAATTTGTATAACCCAGATTCCTTATTTTTGTCAACAGTCGTGCAGTTACCTGTATATGAGTACTCCTGTTCACAGATACAGGCATCGAAAGCTTGATTCTTGTTTAGATCTTAGGGAGACGCTGTATCTTTTTTTGGACATTGAGAAAACATGTCACCCACATTCCTTATTCTTTCTTAGGAAAAGGCAGTGCATTTGCCTGTATATGAGAATTTCATTTCCCTAGTTTATGCTTCAAAAACCCAAATTCGTGATTAGCCCTTAGCAAGAAAAGCTGAAGTTATATTGGGATGGAGGACACCTGTAAACCAGATTCCTTATTCTCCTTTAGCTATAGACAGTGCAGTTTCCTGTATATGAGGACTCCCATTATCCAGATTCCTACTCCCAAAACCTGAATGGTGGCTATCTCTTAGCAAGACGGTCCGAAGGTTTTTGGGATGGAGGCCTCGTGTAACCAAGATTCCATTTTCTTCTGTAGCAACAGGTCATGTAGTGTTCTGTATATGAGTACTCACATTACTGAAATTCCTGCTTCATTCTCAGCAAGACGCCAAGATATTTCCTGGTGACCTAGAATTCCAGTTGCTTGGATATCAAGAGAAAGACTCCCATAAAGTTCTTGAGGAATTGGAACCCAAGATTCCTGGTCCCTTTTCAAAAGACACACTAAAAATGTGGCGACATAGAAGCCCAGATTGCTGATTAAACCTTATCAAGAGCCTTTGTAGATTTAGGTGTTTGAGAACTCCAAGAATCGGATTACGTTTCCGTTCTCAGCAAGATGACCTGAATTTCCCTGTTCACGTGGATTCTAAAATTCTGTGTACAAAAATGCAGATGCCTAGATGTTTCCTAGGAACGTGGCATCCATGGATCCTGGTTACACTTTAATAATTCGTACTAAATATTTGGCAACTGCAAAACCCTCGGCCCCTCTACAAATAAAGTACAAATGGAAATTTAAGGATTATCATGTTCATCTTAAGACCAAAGTTACATCCAAATACGGCAATAGGATAAGTTTTTTCCGGGAATCTGGTCTTAATTGTCCCGAGCACATATGGGATTTGACTAACCAGATACCCTATTACCACTCTCAAGAGGACCAGAATGTTACTGGAGTCCTGAAATGACTTATACATAATACCCACAAGTCAAATATCTCTCAAACATGAGACAAGCTCGAAGCCTTGATTCTTGTTTATTCCGCAGCAAGATGTCCTGAGAACTTTTTGGATTGTGGACTAGTGTATCACAGATTCCTTATCCTTCTTTACCGAGGGGCCATGTAAGTCCTGTATATGAGGACTCCTTTCCCCAGAATCCTGTTTGGAAACCCTGATTCTTGTTTTGCCATTAGCAAGATATCATGTAGATTTTGTGACGGAGGAAATGTTTCAACGAGGTTTCTTAGTTCTCCTTATCTAGAGATCATGTAGATTCTGCATATGAGGACTGCTATTACCTATGCTCCACCTTCTAAACCCTGATTCTTGTTTAGTCCATAGCAGATGGCCTGTTGATTTTAGGGACTGAGGACTGCTATAACCCTGATTCTTTTTCACCCTTGACAAGCGGCTTTGTATTTTCCTGTATATTAGGACTCTCATTAGATACATTCTGCTTCAAACTTCTGATTCTTTTTAGAACTTCCCATGATGCTCTGTAGATTTTTTCGTTTGAGAACTCGTGTAACCCAGAATCCTTATTCTTTCTTAGCAAAAGGTCATGTAGTTGCCTGTAAATAAGGACTCCATTTTCCAGATTCATGCTCGAAAACAGCATGATTCGTGTTTAGCCCATAGCAAGATGACCTTAAGCTTTTTTGGGATTGAGGACACGAGTAACGCAGATTACTTATTGTTATTTTGCAATAGGCAGTGAAGTTTCTTTCATGTGAGGACTCCCATTACCCAGATTCCTACTTCAAAAACCTGATTCGTGGTTACGTCTTTGGAAGACGGCCTGTCGTTTTTGGGATTGAGGACTGATATAAGGAAGATTCCTTATACTTCCTTAGCAATACGACGTGTAGGTTCGTGTATATGACGACCTCCATTACCCAGCGTCCTGCTTCACTCTGCAGGATACCAAGACAGTTCCTGGTGACCGTGAAATCCAGTTTTTTGGATATCAAGAGAAAGACCTCCACAATATTCTTTGGGAACTGGAATCCAAGATTCCTGGTTCCCCTTCACATACCTCCCCAAAATGTGGAATATTCAAAACCCAAAATCCCCATTCCTACCTGCCCACCCTCAAGAATTTTATGCACTTTGAGTTCATCTGAGTCGAAGAATTTTGTACCAATACTCCGTTTGATTCTGGGGAATATGATTATGGTCGTAGATGGTCCCAGGAAAGAAAAGGAATTCTAGGGCCAAATCCTTGATTACAAACAACAAGAGGACCAGAAAGATCCTGAGGATCTGTAATGACAGATCTAACATATCCAGGGAGAAAGTAGCTCTAAAAATGTAGGGAACGAGAAGCCCAGATTGCTGATTAAACCTTATCAAGAGGCCCTGTAGATTCCAGAAAATGAGCACTCCTAGAACCGAATTTCCTTTTAATTCTCAGTAAGATGGCCTGATTTTTTCCGGTCAATTAGTATTCCAAATTCACTTTATCAAAATACAGATGCCCAGAAGTTTCCTAGTTTCGTGGATTCCATGATTCCTGGTTACCATTAAAAGTACGTAGTAAACATTTGGCAAGTGCAAAACCCTTGTCCCTTCTCAAAATATAAAGAGACATGGAAGGGGTAGGATTACAGTGTTCACCTTAAGACCAGAGTTACATCCAAATATGGCAAGAAGATTCTTTTTGTCCTACAATCTGGACTTAGTTATTCTGAGGAACCTAACGTACTTGGAGTGCCCAATACCATTTACAACTTTTAAGAGGACCAGAATGTTGCTGGAGTCCTGAAATGACCGATTCATAATATCCGAATGCTAAATTGCTCTGAAACATTTGCGGAGCTCGAAGATCCGTTTCTTGTTTGTACCATAGCAGACAACCTGGGAATTTTTTGGATTGAAGCCGCGAACAACAATGATTCGTTTTTCGTACTTTGTTGGAAGTCATGTAGTGTCCTGTATGTGAGGACTCTTTTTCCCTTGATTCCTGTTTCGAATCCCTGATTCTTGTTTAGACTTAGTAAGAAGTCATGTAGATTTTTTTTTTTTTTTTTTGAGTTGGAGTCTCACTCTGTCGCCCAGACTGGAGTGCAGTGGCCGCTCCCGGCCACCGCAGCCTCGACCTGCTCGGCTCCGGTGATCCTTCCGCCTCAGCCTTCCGAGTAGCCGGAATTACAGGCATGCGCTACCACTCCCGGCTGATTTTTTGATTTATTGTAGAGATGAGGTCTCGCTGCCCACGCGGGTCTCAAACCCGCGGACTCATGCAATCCACTCACCTCAGCCTCCCAAAGGCGCGGGATTACAGGCTGAGCCACCGAGCCCAGCTCATGTAGATTTTTTAATAGAGGAACCGTTTAAAACAGATTTCGTCCATTTGTTAGCAAGAGGCCATGTAGTTTCCTGTATGTGAGGATTGCTATTACCCACATTCAAGTTTCGAATCCCTGATTCTTCTTTAGCCATCAGCAAGATGCCCTTTAGATTTTCAGGACTGAGAACTCGTATAACCTAGATTCCTTATTTTTAGCAACAGCCGTGCAGTTACCTGCATATGAGTACTCCTGTTCACAGATACATGCGTCGAAAGCTTGATTCTTGTTTAGATGTTAGGAAGACACAGTATATTTTTTTGGAGATTGAGAAAACATGTCAGCTACATTCCTTATTCTTTCTTAGGAAAAGTCAGTGCATTTGTCTGTATATGAGCATTTCATTTCCCTAGTTTTTGCTTCAAAAACCCAAATTCGTGTTAAGCCCTTAGCAAGAAACCCAGAAGTTATTTTGGGAGGGAGGACATGTGTAAACCACATTCCTTATTCTCCTTTAGAAATAGACAGTGCAGTTTCTTGTTTATGAGGACTCCCATTATCCAGATTCCTACTCTCAAAACCTGAAGGGTGGTTATCTGTTAGCAAGACGGTCTGTAGGTTTTTGGGATCGAGGCCTCTTATAACCAAGTTTCCTTATTCTTCCGTAGCAACAGGTCATGTAGTGTTCTGTATATGAGGACTCCCATTACTGAAATTCCTGCTTCATTCTCAGCAAGACGCCAAGATATTTCCTGGTGACCTAGAATTCCAGTTGCTTGGATATCAAGAGAAAGACTCCATAAAGTTCTTGAAGAATTGGAACCCAAGATTTCTGGTCCCTTTTCAAAAGACACACTAAAAATATGGCGACATAGAAACCCAGATTGCTGATTAAACCTTACCAAGAGACTTTGTAGCTTTAGGTGATAGAGAACTCCAAGAACCGGATTCCCTTTCCGTTCTCAGCAAGATGCCCTGAATTTCCCTGTCCATGTGGATTCTAAAACTCTGTGTACAAAAATGCACATTCTCAGATGTTTCCTAGGGACGTGGAATCCATTGTCCCTGATACATTTTAATAACTCGTACGAAATATTTAGCAACTGCAAAACCCTCGGCCCCTCTACAAATAAAGTACAAACGGAAATTTAAGGATTACCAAGTGCATCTTAAGACCAAAGTTACATCCAAACACAGCAATATGATACCTTTTTTCCAGGAATCTGGCCTTGATTGTCCCGAGGAACTTAAGGGATTTGTACTACCAGATACCTGATTACAACTCTCAAGAGGACCAGAAAGTTGCTGGAGTCATGAAATTCTGATTCATAATACCCACAAGCCAAATATCTCTGAAACATGAGACAAACTCAAAGCCTTGGTCTTTGTTTATACCGCAGGAAGACACCCTGAGAATTTTTCAGATTGTGGACTAGTGTATCACAGATTCCTTATTCTTCTTTACCAAGGGGCCGTGTAATGTCCTGTATATGAGGACTCCCTTTC
Source organism: Carlito syrichta (assembly GCF_000164805.1). NCBI lineage: Eukaryota > Metazoa > Chordata > Mammalia > Primates > Tarsiidae > Carlito > Carlito syrichta. The sequence goes on from NW_007243641.1 coordinate 10,570, forward strand.
CCTAGAATCCCGTTGGAAATCCTGATTCTTGTTTACCATTAGCAAGATGTCATGTAGATATTGTGAAGGAGGAACCATTTAAAAGATCTTTTTTAGTTCTCCTTAGATAGAGATCATAGAGTTTCTGCATATGAGGACTGCTATTACCTATGTTCCAGCTTCTAAACACTGATTCTTGTTTAGCCCACAGCAGATGTCCAGTTGATTTTAAGGACTTAGGACTGCTATTACCCAGATTCTTTTTTTTTCCTTGACAAGGAGCTGTGTATATTCCTCCATATTAGGACTCTCAGTAGATACATCCTGCTTCAAAACTCTGATTCTTTTTAGAACTTTCCAAGATGCTCTGTAGATTTTTGGGATAGAAGACTCATGTAACCCAGATTCCTTATTCTTTCTTAGCAAAAGATCATGTCGTTGCCTGTAAATAAGGACTCCATTTTCCAGATTCATGCTCGAAAACAGCATGATTGTTGTTTAGCCCATAGCAAGATGACCTTAAGCTTTTTTAGGATTGAGGATCCGAGTGACGCAGATTCCTTAATCTTACTTTGCAATAGGCAGTGAAGTTTCCTTGATGTGAGGACTCCCATTACCCAGGTTCCTACTTCAAAAACCTGATTCGTGTTTACGTCTTAGGAAGACGGCCTGTAATTTTTGAGACTGAGAACTCATATAAGGAAGATTCCTTATACTTCCTTACCAATATGACGTGTAATTTCCTGTATATGACGACCTCCATTACCCAGCTTCCTGCTTCATTCAAGAGGATGCTGAGACAGTTCCTGGATACCGAGAATTACAGTTTTCTGGATATCAAGAGAAAGACGTCCATCCTTTTCTTTGGGAACTGGAATCCAAGATTCAGGGTTTCCCTTCACAAGACCTCCCCAAAACATGGAATATTCCAAACCCAAAACCCCATTTTCTACCTGCCTGCCCACAAGAATTTTCTGTACTTTAATGTCACCTGAATTGAGGAATTTTGTACCAATATAACTTTTGATTCTGGGGAATAAGATTATGGTCGTAGATGGTCCCAGGTAACAAGAGGATTTCTAGGACCAAATCCTTGATTACACCTAACAAGAGGACCAGAAAGATCCTGAGGATCTGTATTGACAGATTTAGTTATCCACGGAGCAAGTAGCTCTGAAAAATTAGGGACCCATAATCCCAGATTTCTGATTTAACCTTATCAAGAGGCCCTGTAGATTCCGGAAAATGAGAACCTCTAGAACTGGATTTCCTTTTAATTCTAAGTAAGATGCCCTGATTTTTCCTGTCGATTTGGATTACAAATTCAGTATATCAAAAGAGATGCCAAGAAGTTGCCTAGGTTCGTGGATTCCATGATTCCTGGTTACCATTTAAGTTATGTAGTAAACATTTGGCAAATGCAAAACCCTTGTTCCTGTTCAAAATAAAAAGAGACACGGAAGGGGAAGGATTACAGGGTTCACCTTAAGACCAGACTTACCCCCAAATATGGGAAGAAGATTCTTTTTGTCCTGGAATGTGGCCTTAGTTGTTCTGTGGAAGCTAACTGACTTGAAGTGCCCAATACCATTTATGACTTTTAGAGGACCAGTATGTTGCTGGAGTCCTGAAATGACCGATTCATAATATCCGAATGCTAAATTGCTCTGAAATATTTGGGGAGCTCGAAGATCTGTTCCTTGTTTGTCGCATAGCAGACAACCTGGGAGTTTTCTGGATTGAGGTGCGAACAACAATAATTCTTTATCCGTACTTCGTTGGAGGTCATGTAGTGTCCTGTAGGTGAGAACTCTCTTTCCCTTGACACCTGTTTCGATACCCTGGTTCTTGTTAATCCCTTAGTAAGAAGTCATGTAGATTTTTTGATAGAGGAACTGTGGAATACAGATTGCTCCCGTTTATCAGCAAGAGGCATGTAGTTTCCTGTATATGAGGATTGCTATTACCCACATTCATGCCTCGAATCCCTGATTCTTCTTTAGCCGTCAGCAAGATGTCCTGTAGATTTTCAGGACTGAGGACTCGTATAACCCTGATTCCTTATTTTTAGCAACAGCCGTGCAGTTACCTGTATATGAGTACTCCTGTTCACAGATACATGCGTTGAAAGCTTAATTCTTCTTTACATCTTAGGAAGACGCTGTATATTTTTATGGAGATTGAGAAAACATGTCACCTACATTCCTTATTCTTTCTTAGGAAAAGTCAGTGCATTTGTCTTTATAGAGGATTTCATTTCGCTATTTTTATGCTTCAGAAACCCAAATTTTTGTTAAGCCC
>NW_007243642.1:0-816 GCF_000164805.1 Carlito syrichta
CCTAGGAATCGACAGGGACTTAGCAAATGCTAATCTGCAATCTGGAGTCCTGGTCTCATATATCAGAACAGCGTCCTATATACATGCACTAATCGGGCATTGCCATTCCCCAGGAACATGTGCACCTCGTGATAGTTGTAACTGAGAATCTGGCGTACTGGTCTGTTTGTTTTACAGGGTCCTGTAAGGCCAGATTCCTCAATCCACGCAATCATCTGCCATTTGTTAATGTGATCACTGGCTTCAGGTTTAACTTGTAGTCCAGAAATTACTGCTGGACATTCGTTTTCGCATTGAGAATGTGGGATTAGGGGTTACCACATATTTAGGATGTATTCTTTTTTTTTTTGAGTTGGAGTCTCACTCTGTCGCCCAGACTGGAGTATAATGGCCGCTCCCGGCCACCGCAGCCTGACCTGCTGGGCTCCGGTGATCCTTTCACCTCAGCCTTCCGAGTAGCCAGAACTATAGGCATGCGCTACCAAGCCAGGCTGATTTTTTGACTTATTGTAGAGAAGAGGTCTCGCTGCCCAGGTGGGTCTTAAACCTGCGGGCTCAGGCAATCCACTCACCTCAGCCTCCCAAAGGCACGGGATTACAGGCTGAGCCACCAAGCCCGGCTTAGGATGTATTCTTAAAGGGGAACCAGCAATCTTTGATTCCAGGTTCCAGGGAAACTTCTTGGCGTATGTGTATTTGTTCGTAAGAGTTTGTATTTCTGTCACCAGAAAAAGTCCGGGCGTCTTCCTGATAATAAAAAAAGGAATGTGGATTATGGGAGACCTCAATTCAATTCTACAAGGCTCCAATATAAGG
>NW_007243643.1:0-796 GCF_000164805.1 Carlito syrichta
CACCTCTAAAAGTTAGGAGAGATGGAAGCAAGAAAGAATCACAGGACTGCTCTATAGGCCACTGGGGTCACCTGTCCCCCAGGTTGGAGTGATCTCTGTCCTGGCTAGCACCTCCCCTACCCAGAGGCTGGTGCCCACCTCCCACCCCTTCTCCAATGGGGAGGGTTACCATTTCTTTCATTTCTCTCAGGTTTTCTTGAAGTTGGCCCAACTTCTTGGCCAGCTTTCTTGGCATGCTGCTCTAAGTGCAGAGCACAGGTAATCTCCATGTTTTCATTTGTCTGGACAGACAGAGGTAATCAGTGCAGTCATCAGCAACCACAATGGGTGGCAACAAAGCCAGCTGTCCACCTTCCAGGGCACAGAAAAGCATGGAGGCAGACTGGAAGGTCATCCCCCCTCCCCATCAGAGCAGGGTTCTGCCTCACCGGATGCCTTCCAGGATAGTGTTTCATGGGAGGGCTTGCTGCCCACTTTACAGGTGGGGAAACAAAGGACCTGAGGGATGGGAGGAGGGCAGGCAGCTAGGGGCAGCGTACCATTCCTATGAAGGCACTCTGCAGTTCAACCAGGTGCTCCTTTAATACTCTGTTCTGGGAGCGAGAACGGCTTATGGTGTTATGGTTAATCTGGATGGTTTCCAGTGCTTGCTGGAGCTGTTTTTCCTGATCATCCCTGTGTTTGGCTGCCCGTTCCAACTTATACAATCACTCCTCCTGCTCCTGTTCAGACAGCTCAAACACTCGTTGTATGCACCTGGACCGGGAGTTGTCCTGCCAGGCTCTCCAGTTCTGTG
>NW_007243644.1:0-893 GCF_000164805.1 Carlito syrichta
GGAATCTGCGTTACACGAGTCCTCAATCCCAAAAATCAACAGGGCATCTTGGAAAGGCCGAAAAAAATCAGAGTTTCAAAGCAGGATCTATGTAATGAGAGTCCTAATATACAGGAAATTACACGACCCCTTTCAAAGGAAGAAAAAGAATCGGGGTTATAGCAGTCCTGAGTCCTAAAAATAAACAGTCCATCTGCTGTGGGCTAAACAAGAATCAGGATTAAGAATCTACAACTTAGGTAATAGCAGTCCGCATATACAAAATCAACACGATCTCTTGCTAAGGAGAAATAAGAAACCTGTTTTACACGGTTCCTCCGTCACAATATCTGCATGTCATCTTGCTAAGGCTAAACAAGAATCAGGGTTTTGAAACAGGATTCTGGGGAAAGGGAGTCCTCATATACAGGACCCTACACGTCCCCTCGCTTAGGAAGAATAAGGAATCTGATACACTAGTCCCCCATCCGAAAAATTCTCAGGGTGTCTTGCTTCGGGATAAACAAGAATCAGTACGTCGAGCTCGTCTCATGTTTTGGAGATGTTTGGCTTGTGGGTATTATGAATCAATCATTTCAGGACTCCAGCAACATTCTGGTCCTCTTGAGAGTTGTAAACGGGTATCTGGTAGTACAAGTCCCTTAGGTTCCTTGGGACAACTAAGGCCAGATTCCCGGAACAAATATATCTTCTGACCGTATTTGGATGTAACTCTGGTCTAAAGATGAACTTGGTTATCCTTAAATTTCCGTTTGCAGTTTTATTTGGAGAGGGGCCGGGGGTTTTGTCCTTGCCAAATATTTAGTACGAATTATTAAAATGTAATTTGGAATCATGGATACCACGTCTCTAGGAAACATCTGGGCATCTGCATTTTTGAATACAGAGTTTTG
>NW_007243645.1:0-1599 GCF_000164805.1 Carlito syrichta
AGTTGACCTGTTGGCTGGCAGGCACATCGAGTAGTTTGCTTACTTGTTAGCAGGTGGGTGAGTCAACTAGCTAGCTGACCTGATGTAAAGCGATGGAGCCCACTAGTTAGCTCTCCAGCTAGCTGAGTTGCTAGCCGACTAGTTAGCTAAGTAACTAACTGATTTGCTAGGTGACTTAACTAACTAACTGACTAGCTAGCTGGCTATCTAGCTGACATTACTATCTAGCAAACAAGCTATCTAACTGTATAGCTAACTGACTTAACTAGCTAGCTAACTGGCTAGTTAGAGGACTAGCTGACTTAACTATCTTCCTGACTATCTGCTGAATAGCTAGCTGAGTTTACTGGCTAGCTGACTAGCAACCTGACTGGCTAGCTGTCTTAACTAGGTACCTGAATAGTTAGCTGACTTGCTGGCTCACTTAACTAGCTAGCTGACTACCTAATTGACTTAACTAGCTGACTAACTAGTTGGCTGGCTAGCTGGCTAGCCAGCTGACTTAACTAGCTAGCTATCTTGTTGGCTAAACTGCTAGCCAGCTCTTTTTTTTTGAGTCGGAGTCTCACTCTGTCACACAGACTGGAGTGCAGTGGCTGCTCCTGGCCACTGCAGCCTCGACCTGCTGGGCTCCAGAGACCCTTCCACCTCAGCCTTCCTAGTAGCCAGAATTACAGGCATGCGCTACCATGCCTGGCTGATTTTTTGATTTAATGTAGAGATGAGGTCTCGCTGCCCAGGAGGGTCTTGAACCCACGGGCTCAGGCAATCCACTCACCTCAGCCTCCAAAAGGCATGGGATTACAGGCCGAGCCACCAAGCCTGGCTCCGAGCTCTTTTAACTAGCTAGCTACCTGTCTGGCTATTTGGCTAGGCAGCTGGCAATCCAGCCAGCCAGCTGGCCACCTGGCTATTCAGCCAGCTTAAATAGCCAACCAGCTGGTTGGACAGTACGATATCCCATTGGCTAAACTATCCAGCCACCCTGCTGCTCAGCTGGTTAGCCAGCTGGCATAACTAGCTGGCCATCTCCCTGACCAGCCTGCTAACCAGCCAGCTAAACTTACCAGCCACCTAGCTAGCCAGCCAGCTAACCAGCTGTCTTAACTAGCTGACTTTACTAGATTGTAATCCGGCTAGCCAGCTGGCTTAACTAGCCTGCCACCTAGTGAGCCGGACAATTAACCAGCTCAGTTAACTCACTGACTTAACTAGTGAGCACGTCAGCTAGCCAGCTGACTTAATTAGCTAGCTACCTACCTAGGCAGGTGGCTAGAAAGCTGACTTAACTAGCTGACTTAACCAGCTAGTCAGCTGGCCAGTCAGCTGATTTAACTCACTTGCTACATAGCTAGCCAGATGACCTGCTAGTTGAATTAACTAGCTGACTTAACCAACTAGTCAGTTGGTTAGCCAGCTGACTCAAGTAGTTGACTTAACTCGTTAGCCAGTTGGCTAGCCAGTTGACTTAACTAGCTGACATCACTAGATAACAGGTGTCTAGCCAGCTGAGTTAACTAGCTAGCTACCTATGTATCCCACTGGCTTCCCAACTGAATTAACTACCTAACTACCTATCTAACCAGCTTGCTAGCCAGT
>NW_007243646.1:0-1346 GCF_000164805.1 Carlito syrichta
CATTCCAGTTTCTAAAGAACTTATGGGAGTCTTTCTCTTGATATGCAAACAACCGGAATTCTCCATCACGAGGAATTGTCTCGGCATCCTGCAGAGTGAAGCGGGAAGCTGGGAAATGGGTGTCATTATATACAGGAAACTGCACATCATATTGCTAAGTAAGTATAAGGAATCTTGTTTACATGAGTTCTGAATCCCAAAAAATACAGGCCGTCTTCCTAAGAGGTAACCACGAATCAGATTTTTGAAGTAGGAATCTGGGTAATGGGAGTCCTCACATACAGGAAAATTCACTGCCTATTACTAAGTAAGAATAAGGAATCCGCGTTATTCCTGTCCTCAATCACAAGAAAACTTCGGGTTGTCTTGCTATAGGCTAAAAACGAATCAGCATGTTTTAAGCATGAATCTGGAGAATTGGAATACTTATATACAGGCAACTACATGACCTTTTGCTAAGAACGAATAAGGAATCTGTCTTACACTAGTCCTCGATCCCAAAAATCTAAAGGGCATCTTGGAAAGGGCTAAAAAATAATCAGAATTTTGAAGCAGGATCTATATTATGAGAGTCCTAAATAGGAAAATAAATGGCCATTGCCAAGGAAGAAAACGAATTAGGGTTATAGCACTCCTCAGTCCAAAAAATCAACATGCCATCTGCTGTGGACTAAACAAGAATCAGGGTTTAGAAGCTGCAACATAGGTAATAGCAGTCCTCATATACAGAATCTACACAATCTCTTGGTAAGGTGAAATAAGAAACTTGTTTTACACAGTTCCTCCGTCACAGTATCTTGCAAAGGGCTTAACAAGATCAGTGTTTTAAAACAGGGTTCTCGGGAAATGGAGTCCTTATATACAAGACATTTCACAGCCCCTCGCTAAGGAAGAATAAGGAATCTGTGATACAGTAGTACCCAATCCGAAAAATTCTCAGGGTGTCTTGCTACGGGATACACAAGAATCAGGGCTTCAAGCTCGTCTCATGTTTCAAAGACATTTGGCTTTTGGGTATAATGAATCAGTCTTTTCAGGACTCCATCAACATGCTGGTCCTCTTGAGAGTTGTAAACGGGTATCTGGTAGTAAAAGTTCCTTAGATTCCTCAGGACAACTAAGGTCAGATTCTCGGAGCAAAAGTATCTTCTTGCTGTATTTGGATATTACTGTGGTCTTAAGATGAACTTGGTAATCCTAAAATCTCCGATTGTATTTTTAATTGGAGTGGTGTCAAGGGTTTTGAAGTTGCCAAATATTTAGTCCGAATTATTAAAATGTAACCAGGAATCATGGATCCCACGTCCCTACGAAACATCTGGGCATCTGCATTTTTATATACAGAG
>NW_007243647.1:0-382 GCF_000164805.1 Carlito syrichta
GCTAGACAGCTGGCTAGCTACATAAGTCAAGTAGTTAAATCAGGTGTCTAACCATCTGGCTAGCTATATAGTAAGATAGTTAATTCAGCCGACTATCAAGCAGGCCAGGTATTTAAGTCAACTAGTTAAGTCAGCTGGGTAGCCAGATGGCTACCTAGGTAGCGAGCTAGTTAAGTCAGTTGGCTAGCCGGCTGACAACCTAATTAAGTCATCTAGTTAAGTAAGCTGGCTATCCAGCTAGCTAGCTAGGTAGAGAGCTAGTTAGTCAGCTGGCTAGCCCAGCTGGCCAAATAGTTAAGTCAGCTAGTTGAATCAGGTGGCTAGTCAGCTGGCTAGCTGGTTATGTCAACTAGTTAAGTCAGGTGGCTACTCAGCTGGCTAG
>NW_007243648.1:0-619 GCF_000164805.1 Carlito syrichta
TAGTTGTCTAGACAGTGAGGTAGCTAGTTAAGTAGCCTAGCTAATCAGCTCACTATAAAGCTTGTTAGCTAGGTAGCTAGTTGGGTAAGTCAGCTGGCAAGCCAGCAGTCTACATAGGTATCTAGCTTGTTAAGTCAGATGGCTATCAAGCTGGCTAGCTAGGCAACCATGCAGTTAGGTCAGCCTGATAGCAAGCTGGCTAGCTAGTTAAGTCACCTAGTTAATTTAGCTGGCAAGGCAGCTGTCTAGCTAGGTAGTTAGATAGTTAAGTCAACTGTCTAGCCTGCTGCCTAGCTATTTAAGTCACCTAGTTAATCAACTGGCTAGCCAGCTGGTTGACTAGGTAGCTTGCTAATTAAGGGAGCTGGATAGACAGCTGGCTAGCTACATAAGTCAAGTAGTTAAATCAGGTGTCTAACCGTCTGGCTAGTTATATAGTAAGATAGTTAATTCAGCCGACTATCAAGCAGGCCAGGTATTTAAGTCAACCAGTTAAGTCAGCTGGCTAGCCAGATGGCTACCTAGGTAGCGAGCTAGTTAAGTCAGTTGGCTAGCCGGCTGACAACCTAATTAAGTCATCTAGTTAAGTAAGCTGGCTATCCAGCTAGCTAGCTAGGTA
>NW_007243649.1:0-701 GCF_000164805.1 Carlito syrichta
CTCACCAGTTGGCTCACTCACAGGCCAACTAGTTAAGTCAGTTGACAAGTCGGCTCAATCACCAGCCCAGTAGTTAAGTCAGATGACCAGTCAGCTCACTCGCCATTTGACACGTTAAGTCAGTTCACCTGTCGGCTCACTCACTGGCCAACAGGTTAAGGCAGCTAACCGATAGGCTGACTAGCTGGCCAAATAGTTAAGTCAGCTAACCAATCAGTCAACTAGTCGGCCAAATTGTCAGCTGAAAGTTAGCTCAGCTAACTAATCAGCCGTCTAGTTAGGCCAGCTAACTAGTCAGTGAACTTGTTGGCTGACTACTTAAGTCAGTCAATTTGTCAGCCAACTAGTTAACCGATCTAACTACTGTGACAATTCGTCAGTCAGCACGTTGACTCACCTAACTTGTTGGCCGACTAGTGGTCCAACTTGTTACGAAATCTAACAAGTCGGCAATGTAGTCAGCCAGCATGTAATATGAGCTAAGTAGTCAGCAGACTCGTCAGCTAAAAAGTTAAGTCACTGAGCTAACTCATTAACCAACTAGTCAAGCCAGCTAGTTAACTCATTTCCCAAGTTAAAGCAGTTAGCTAACTCGTTAACCAACTCGGTAATCAGCTAGCTATCTCGTTATCCAAGTAGTTAAGTCAGATAGCAAAGTCAGCTAGCTCACTATTTAGCTACTATTTAAGTCAGCTACTTCA
>NW_007243650.1:0-570 GCF_000164805.1 Carlito syrichta
CTTTAGATCAAAGTTACATCCAAATATGGCAAGAAGATTCTTTTTGTCCTGGAATCTTGCCTTCGTTGTTCTGAGGAACAGAAACGCCTTGGAATTCCCAATACCATTTACACCTTTTAAGAGGACCAGAATGTTGCTGGGGCCCTGAAATGACCGATTCATTATATCGGAATGATAAATTGCTCTGAAACATTTGGGGAGTTCGAAGATATGTTTCTTGTTTGTCCCATAGCACACAACCTGGGAATTTTTTGGATTGAGGGCACCTACAACAATGATTCTTTATTCGTACTTAGTTTGAGTCCATGTAGTGTCCTGTATGTGCAGACACTCTTTCCCTTGATTCCTGTTTCAAAACCCTCATTCTTGTTTAGCCCTTAGTAGGAAGTCATGTAGATTTATTAATAGAGGAACAGTGGAAAACAGATTTTCTCTCGTTTATTAGCATGAGGCCCTGTAGTTTCCTGTATATCACGATTGCTATTATGCAAATTCATGCCTCGAATCCCCGATTCTACTATAGCCATCAGCAAGATGCCCTGTAGATTTTCAGACTGAGGATGCGTATAA
>NW_007243651.1:0-10137 GCF_000164805.1 Carlito syrichta
CAGTTATGGCAAGAAGATACTTTTTGTCCTGGAATCTGGACTTCATTGTTCTGAGGAAGCAAACGAACATGGAGTGCCCAATAACATTTACAAATTTTAAGAGAACCAGAATGTTGCAGGATTCCTGAAAAGACCGATTTATAATATCCTCATGTTACATTGATCTGAAACATGTGGGTAGCTCAAAGATCTGTTTCTTGCTTGTCCCATAGCAGACAACCTGGGAATTTTTTGGATTGAGGGCGTGTACAAGAATGATTCTTTATTCGTACTTAGTTGGAGGCCATGTAGTGTCCTGTATGTGTAGACACTCTTTACCTGGATTCCTGTTTCAAAACCCTGATTCTTGTTTAGCCCTTAGTAGGAAGTCATGTAGATTTATTAATAGAGGAACAGTGGAAAACAGATTTTCTCTCGTTTATTAGCATGAGGCCCTGTAGTTTCCTGTATATCACGATTGCTATTATGCAAATTCATGCCTCGAATCCCCGATTCTACTATAGCCATCAGCAAGATGCCCTGTAGATTTTCAGACTGAGGATGCGTATAACGCAGATTCCCTCTTTTTAGCATCAGCCATGCGGCTACCTGTATATGAGTACTCCTGTTCACAAATACATGCGTCAAAAGCTTGATCCTTGTTTAGATCTTAGGATGACGCCGTATAATTTTTTGGAGATTGAGAAATCATGTCACCCACCTTGCTTGTACTTTCTTAGGAAAAGTCAGTGCATTTGTCTGTATATGAGCATTTCATTTCCCTAGTTAATTCTTCAAAAACCCAAAAATCGTGTTTATCCCTTAGCAAGAAACCCTGAAGTTTTATAGGGATGGAGGACACGTGTCAACCAGATTCCTTATTCTCCATTAGCAATAGACAGTGCAGTTTCTTATATATGACGACTCCCCTTATCCAGATTCCTACTCCCAAAACCTGAGTGGTGGTTATCTCCTAGAAAGACGGTCTGTAGGGTTTTGGGATGGGGGCCTCGTGTAACCAAGATTCCTTATTGTTCCATAGTAACAGGTCGTGTAGTGTTCTCTATATGAGGACTCACATTACTGCAATTCCTGCTCCATTCTAAGCAAGGAGCCAAGATATTTCCTGGTGACCTAGAATTCCAGTTGCTTGGATATCAAGAGAAATACTCCCATAAAGTTCTTGAGGAATTGAAACCCATGATACCTGGTCCCGCTTCAGAACACACACTAAAAATGTGGCGACATAGAAGCCCAGATTCCTGATTAAACCTGATCAAGACACTTTGTAGATTTAGGCGATTGAGAACTCCAAGAACCAGATTCCCTTTTCGTTTTCAGCAAGATGCCCTGATTTTCTCTGTCCATGTGGATTCCAAAACTCTGTGTACAAAAATCCAGATGCCCAGGTGTTCCCTAGGGACCTGGAATCCATGGATCCTAGTTAACTTTTATTAATTCGTACTAAGTATTTGGCAACTGCAAAACCGTCGGCGCCACTAGAAATAAAGTACAAACGCAAAATTAAGGATTAACAAGTTCTTCTTAAGACCAATGTTACATCCAGTTGCAGCAATATGATACCTTTTTTCTGGGAATCTGGCCTTAATTTTCCCGAGGAAGTTAAGGGATTTGTACTACCAGAAACCCGATTGCAACTCTCAAAAGAACCAGAATATTGCTGGAGTCCTGAAATGACTGATTCATAATACCCACAAGCCAAATATATCGGAAACATGAGAAGAGCTCGAAGCCTTCATTGTTGTTCATACCGCTGTAAGACGCCCTGACAATTTTTCGGATTGTGGACTAGTGCATCACAGATTCCTTATTCTTTTATACCGAGGGGTCGTTTAAGGTGTTGTATATGAGGAATCCCTTTCCCCAGAATCCTGTTTTGGAAACCATGATTCCTGTTTTCCCATTAGCAACATGTCATGTAGATTTGTTGATGGGCGAACCGTGTAAAAGAAGTTTCTTAGTTCTCCTTAGCTAGACATCATGTAGATTCTGCATAGGCAGACTGCTATTTCCTATGTTCCAGCTCCAAATCCCTGATTCTTTTTTAACCCACAGCAGATGGCCTGTTGATTTTAAGGACTGAGGAGTGCTATAACCCCGATTCTTTTTCTTCCTTGGAAAGGGGCTGTGTACTTTCCGGTATATTAGGTCTCTCTTTAGATGCATCCAGCTTCGAAACTCTGTTTCTTTATAGAAGTTTCCTAGAAGCTCTGTAGATTTTTAGGAGTGAGGACTCGTGTGACCCAGATTCCTTACTCTTTCTTAGCAAAAGGTCATGTAGTTTCTGTAAATAAGGACGCCACTTTCCAGATTCATGCTGGAAAATACCATGATTCGTGTTTAGCCCATAGCAAGATGACCTTGAGCTTCTTTGGGATTGAGGACCCGAGTAACGTGGATTCTTTATTGTTACTTAGCAAACCGCAGTGAAGTTTTCTTCATGTGAGGACTCCCATTACCCAGATTTCTCCTTCAAAAACCTGACTCTTTGTTACGTCTTAGTAAGACGGCCTGCAGTTTTGGGGATTGAAGACTCATATAAGGAAGATTCCTTACACTTCTTTAGCAATGTGACGTGTAATTTCCTGTATATGACGACAAACATTTCCCAGCTTCCTACTTCACTCTGCAGGATGCCGAGACAGCTCCTGGTGACCAAGAATACCAGTTTTTAGGATGTCAAGAGAAAGACGTCCAGAATGTTCTTGGGGAAATGGAATCCAAGATTCCTGGTTCCCCTTCACGACACCTCCCACAAATGTGGAATATTCCAAACCCTAAACCCCTATACTTACCTGCCCACCCACAAATTTTCTGTACTTTAATTTAACCTGAATCTAGGAATTTGGTAAAAATACACCTTTTGATTCTAGGGAATATGATTATGGACGTAGAACGTCCCAGGAAAAAAAAGAATTTCTAGGGCCAAATCCTTGATTACATCTAACAAGAGGACCAGAAAGATCCCGGGGATCTGTAATGACAGATTTAGCATATCCCCGGAGCAAGTAGCTCTGAATATGTAGGGTCCCAGAAACCCAGGTAGCCGATTAAACCTTATCAGGAGGCCCTGTATATTACGGAAAATGAGAACTCCTAGAACCGGATTTCCTTTTAATTCTCAGTAAGATGCCCTGATTTTTCCTGTCGATTTGGAATCCCAATTAGTATATCAAAAGTCAGATGCCCAGAAGTTTCCTACGTTCGTAGATTCCATGATTCCTGGTTAACATTCTAAGTATGTAGTAAACATTTGGCACGTGCAAAACCCTTGTCCCTTCTCAAAATAAAAAGAGACACGAAGGAGAAGGATTACAAGGTTCACCTTTAGATCAAAGTTACATCCAAATATGGCAAGAAGATTCTTTTTGTCCTGGAATCTTGCCTTCGTTGTTCTGAGGAACAGAAATGCCTTGGAATTCCCAATATCATTTACAACTTTTAAGAGTACCAGAATGTTGCTGGGGTCCTGAAATGACCGATTCTATATATCGGAATGCTAAATTGCTCTGAAACATTTGGGGAGCTCGAAGATCTGTTTCTTGTTTGTCCCATAGCACACAACCTGGGAATTTTTTGGTTTGAGGGCACGTACAACAATGATTCTTTATTCGTACTTAGTTGGAGGTCATGTACTGTCCTGTATGTAAGGTCTCTCTTTCCCTTGATTCCTGTTTCAAAACCCTGATTCTTGTTTAGCCCTTAGTAGGAAGTCATGTAGATTTATTGATAGAGGAACCGTGGAAAACAGATTTCTTCTCTTTTATTAGCAAGAGGCCATGTAGTTTTCTCTTTATGAGGTTTGCTATTACCCACATTCATGCCTCGAATCCCTGATTCTTCTTTACCCGTCAGCAAGATGCCCTGTAGATTTTCAGGACTGAAGACTCGTATAACACTGATTTCTTATTTTTAGCAACAGCCATGCAGTTACCTGCATATGAGTACTCCTGTTCACAGATACGTGAGTCAAAAGCTTGATTCTTGTTTACATCTTAGGGGGATGCCGTATATTTTTTTGGAGATGGATAAAACATGTCACCCACATTCCTTATACTTTCTGAGGAAGAGTCAGTGCATTTGTCTGTACATGAGCATTTCATTTCTATAGTTCATGCTTCAAAAATCCAAATTCGTGTTTAGACCTTAGCAAGAAACCCTGAAATTTTATCGGGATGGAGGACACATGTAAACCAGATTCCTTATTCTCCTTTAGCAATAGACAGTGCAGTTTCTTGTATATGAGGATTCGCATTATCCAGATTCCTTCTCCTGTAACCTTAATGGTGGTTATCTCTTAGCAATACGGTCTGTAGATTTTTGGGATGGAGGCCTCGTGTAACCAAGATTCCTTATTCTTCCGTAAAAACAAATCGTGTAGTGTTCTGTATATGAGGAATCACATTACTGAAATTCCTGCTTCATTCTGAGCAAGATGCCAAGATGTTTCCTGGTGTCCTAAAATTCCAGTTGCGTGGAAATCAAGAAAAATAATCCCAGAAAGTTCTTTAGGAATTGGAACCCAAGATACCTGGTCCCTTTCCAAACACACACTAAAAATGTGGCGACATAGAAGCCCAGATTTCTGATTAAACCTTGTCAAGAGACTTTGTAGATTTAGGCGATTGAGAACTCCAAGAACCGTATTCCCTTTCCGTTCTCAGTAAGACGCCCTGAATTGCCCTGTTCATGTGTATTCAAAATCCCTGTGTACAAAGATGCAGATGCCCAGATGTATCCTAGAGACGTGGAATCCATGGGTACTGGTTACATTTTAATAATTCAAACTAAATATTTGGTAACTGCAAAACCCTCGGACCCTCTACAAATAAAGTACAAACGGAAATTTAAGGATTACCAAGTTCACCTTAAGACCAATGTTACATCCAAATACGGCAATATGATACTTTTTTTCCGGGAATCTGGCCTTAATTGTCCCAAGGAACTTTACGGATTTGTACTACCAGATACCCGAATACCACTCTCAAGAGGAACAGAATGATGCTGGAGTTCTGAATTTTTTGATTAAAAATACCCACACACCAAATATCTCTGAAACATGAGACGAGCTCAAAGTCTAGATGTTTGTTTATACCGCAGCAAGATTCCCAGAGAATTTTTCCGATTGTGGACTAGTATATCACAGATTCCTTATTCTTCTTTAGCTAGGGTCCATGTAATGTCCTGTATATGAGGACTCCCTTTCCCCAGAATCCTGTTTGGAAACCCTGATTCTTCTTTTGCAATTAGCAATATATCATGTGGATATTGTGACGGAGGAACCACGTAAAATAGGTTTCTTAGTTCTCTTTAACTAGAGATAATGTAGATTCTGCATATGAGGACTGCATTTACCTATGTTCCCTCTTCTAAACCTTGATTCTTGGTTAGCCAACAGCAGATGGCCTGTTGATTTTAAGGCCTGAGGACTGCTATAAGCCCAATTCTTTTTCACCCTTGGCAAAGGGCCGTGTATTTTCCTGTATATTTGTACTCTCATTAGATACATCCTGCTTTGAAACTCTGATTATTTTAGAACTTTCCAAGATGCTCTGTAGATTTTTAGGATTCAAAACCCGTGTAACGCAGATTCCTTATTCTTCTTAGGAAAAGGTCATGTAGTTGCCTGTAAATAAGGAATCCATTTTCCAGATTCATGCTCAAAAACACCATGATTCGTGTTTAGCCCATAGCACGGTGATCTTCAGCTTTTTTGGGATTGAGGACCCGAATGATGCATATTCCGTATTCTTACTTAGCAATAGGGAGTGAAGTTTCCTTTAGGTGAGGACTCCCATTACCCAGATTCCTACTTCAGAAACCTGATTCGTGGTTCCGTCTTAGGAATACGGCCTGTAGTTTTTGGGATTGAGGACTCATATAAGGAAGATTCCTTATACTTTCTTACCAATATGATGTGTAGTTTCCTGTATATGACGAGCTCCATTACCCAGCTTCCTGCTTCACTCTGCAGGATGCCGAGACAGTTCTTGGTGACCAAGAATTCCAGTTTTGTGGATATAAGAGAAAGACGTCCATAATGTTCTTTGGGAACTGGAATCCAAGATTCCTGGTTCCCCTTCACAAGACCTCCACAAAACGTGGAATATTCCAAACACAAAACGCCAATTTCTTCCTGCCCGCCCAGAAGAATTTTCTGTAGTTTGACGTCACCTGAATCGAGGAATTTTGTACCAATATACCTTTTGATTTTGGGTTATATGATTATGGTCATAGATGGTCCCAGGAAACAAAAGGATTTCTAGAGCCAAATCCTTGAGGATCTGTAATGACAGATTTAGCCTATCCACGGGGCAAGTAGCTCTGAAAATGTAGGGCCCCAGAAGTCCAGATTGTTGATTAAATCTCATTAAGGGGCCCTGTAGATTCCGGATAATGAGAACTTCTACAGCCGAATTTCCTTTTAATTCTTACTAAGATGCCCTGATTTTTCTTGTCGATTTGGATTCCAAATTCAGTATATCAAAAGACAGATGCTCAGAAATTTCGTAAGTTCGTGGATTCCATGATTCCTGGTTACCATTAAAAGTACGTAGTAAACATTTGGTAAGTGCAAAATCCTTGTCCCTTCTCAAAATCACAAGAGACATGGAAGGTGAAGGATTAGAGGGTTCACCTTAAGACCGGAGTTACATCCAGTTATGGCAAGAAGATACTTTTTGTCCTGGAATCTGGACTTCATTGTTCTGAGGAAGCAAACGAACATGGAGTGCCCAATAACATTTACAAATTTTAAGAGAACCAGAATGTTGCAGGATTCCTGAAAAGACCGATTTATAATATCCTCATGTTACATTGATCTGAAACATGTGGGTAGCTCAAAGATCTGTTTCTTGCTTGTCCCATAGCAGACAACCTGGGAATTTTTTGGATTGAGGGCGTGTACAAGAATGATTCTTTATTCGTACTTAGTTGGAGGCCATGTAGTGTCCTGTATGTGTAGACACTCTTTACCTGGATTCCTGTTTCAAAACCCTGATTCTTGTTTAGCCTTTAGTAGGAAGTCATGTAGATTTATTGATAGAGGAACAGTGGAAAACAGACTTCCTGTCGTTTATTGCATGAGGGCCATGAATTTCTTATATATGAGGATGGCTAGTACCCACATTCATGCCTCGAATCCCTGATTCTACTACAGTCGTCAGCAAGATGCCCTGTAGATTTTCAGACTGAGGATGCGTATAACGCAGATTCCTTCTTTTTAGCATCAGCCGTGCAGCTACCTATATATGAGTACTCCTGTTCATAAATACATGCTTTGAAAGCTTGATCCTTGTTTAGATCTTAGGAAGACGCCGTATATTTTTTTGGAGATTGAGAAATCATGTCACCCGCCTTCCTTGTACTTTCTTAGGAAAAGTCAGTGCATTTGTCTGTATATGAGCATTTCATTTCCCTAGTTAATTCTTCAAAAACGTAAATTCGTGTTTATCCCTTAGCAAGAAACCCTGAAGTTTTATAGAGATGGAGGACACGTTTAAACCATATTCCTTATTCTCCTTTAGCAATAGACTGGGCAGTTCCCTGTATATGAGGACTCCCATTATCCAGATCCCTACTCCCAAAACCTGAGTGGTGGTTATCTCTTAGAAAGACGGGATGTAGGGTTTTGGGATGGGGGCCTCGTTTAACGAAGATTCTTTATTGTTCCATAGTAACAGGTCGTGTAGTGTTCTGTATATGAGAACTTACATTACTGGAATTCCAGCTATATTCTCAGCAAGAAGCCAAGATATTTTCTGGTGACCAAGACTTCCAGTTGCTTTGATATCAAGAGAAAGATTCCCATACAGTTCTTGAGGAATTGGAACCCACGATACCTTGTCCCTCTTCAAAACACACACTGAAAATGAGGCTACATAGAAGCCCAGATTGCCTATTAAACCTGATCAAGACACTTTGTAGATTTATGCGATTGAGAACTCCAAGAACGGGATTCCTTTTCCGTTTTCAGCAAGATGCCCTGAATTTCCCTGTCCACGTGGATTCCAAAACTCTGTGTACAAAATGCAGATGCCCAGATGTTCCTTAGGGACATGGAATCCATGGATCCTGGTTACCTTTTATTAATTTGTACTAAGTATTTGGCAACTGCAAAACCGTCGGCGCCACTATAAATAAAGTACAAACGGAAATTTAAGGATTAACAAGTTCTTCTTAAGACAAATGTTACATCCAGTAGCGGAAATATGATACTTATTTTCCGGGAATCTGGCCTTAATTTTCCCGAGGAAGTTAAGGGATTTGTACTACCAGAAACCCGATTGCAATTCTCAAGAGAACCAGAATATTGCTGGCGTCCTGAAATGCCTGATTCATAATACCCACAAGCCAAATATCTCAGAAACATGAGAAGAGCTCGAAGCCTTCATTGTTGTTCATACCGCAGTAAGAAGCCCTGACAATTTTTCGGGTTGTGGACTAGTGCATCACAGAATCCTTATTCTTTTATACCGAGGGGTCGTTTAAGGTCTTGTATATGAGGAATCCCTTTCCCCAGAATCCTGTGTGGAAAACATGATTCTTGTTTTCTCATTAGCTAAATGTCATGTAGATATTTTGATGGACGAACCGTGTAAACGAGGTTTCTTAGTTCTCCTTAGCTAGACGTCATGTACATTCTTCATAGGCGGACTGCTATTACCTATGTTCCAGCTCCTAATCCCTGATTCTTGTTTAACCCACAGCAGATGGCCTGTTGATTTTAAGGACTGAGGACTGCTATAACTCCGATTCTTTTTCTTCCTTGACAAGGGGCTGTGTTTTTTCCTGCATATTAAGACTCTCATTAGATGCATCCTGCTTCGAAACTCTGTTTCTTTATAGAAGTTTCAAAGATGCTCTGTAGATTATTAGGAGGGAGGACTCGTGTTACCCAGATTCCTTACTCTTTCTTAGCAAAAGGTCATGTAGTTTCTGTAAATAAGGACGCCACTTTCCAGATTCATGCTGGAAAATACCATGATTCGTGTTTAGCCCATAGCAAGATGACCTTGAGCTTCTTTGGGATTGAGGACCCGAGTAACGCGGATTCTTTATTCTTACTTAGCAAACCGCAGTGAAGTTTTCTTCATGTGAGGACTCCCATTGCACAGATTTCTCCTTCAAAAACCTGATTCTTGGTTACGTCTTAGGAAGACGGCCGGCAGTTTTTGGCATTGAGGACTCATATAAGGAAGATTCCTTATACTCCCTTAGCAATGTGACGTGTAATTTTCTGTATATGACGACCACCATCCCAAGCTTCCTACTTCATTATGCAGGATGCCAAGACAGCTCCTGGTGACCGAGAATACCAGTTTTTTGATATCAAGAGAAAGACGTCCAGAATGTTCTTGGGGAACTGGAATCCAAGACTCTTGGTTCCCCATCACGAGACCTCCCCAAAATGTGGAATATTCCAAACCCAGAACCCCTATTCTTACCTGCCCACCCACAAATTTTCTGTACATTAAGGTAACCTGAATCGAGGAATTTTGTACCAATACACCTTTTGATTCTGGGGAATATGATCATGGACGTAGAACGTCCGAGGAAAAAAAAGGATTTCTAGGGCCAAATCCTTGATTACATATAACAAGAGGACCAGAAAGATATTGGGGATCTGTAATGACAGATTTAGCATATCCATGGAGCAAGTAGCTCTGAATATGTAGGGTCCCAGTAGTCCAGGTTGCCGATTAAACCTTATAAGGAGGTCTTGTATATTACGGACAATGAGAACTCCTAGAAACGGATTTCCTCATAATTCTCAGTAAGATGCCCAGATTTTTCCTGTCGATTTGGATTCCAAATTAGTATATCAAATGTCAGAAGCCCAGAAGTTTCCTAGGTTCGTGGATTCCATGATTCGTGGTTACCATTGAAAGTACATAGTAAACATTTTGCACTTAGAAAACCCTTGTCCCTTCTCAAAATAAAAAGAGACACGGAAGGGGAAGGATTACACGGTTCACCTTTAGATCAAAGTTACATCCAAATATGGCAAGAAGATTCTTTTTGTCCTGGAATCTTGCCTTCGTTTTTCTGAGGAACAGAAACGCCTTGGAATTCCCAATACCATTTACAACTTTTAAGAGGACCAGAATGTTGCTGGGGTCCTGAAATGACCGATTC
>NW_007243652.1:0-633 GCF_000164805.1 Carlito syrichta
AAACCAGCAGGATACATAGGTAACTAGTTAGTTAAGTCAACTGGCAAGCCACCTGGCTAGCTAGTGATGTAAGCAAGTTAAGTCAGCTGGCTATCCAGCTAGGTAACTAGTTAAGTCAGCTATTTGAGTCAGCTGGCTAGCCAGCTGGCTAGCTGTTTAAGTCAGCCAGTTAAGTTAGCTGGCTAGACACCTGGCTAGGTAGGTAGCTAGCTAAATAAGTCAACTGGGTAGCCGGCTTGAAAGCTAGTTAAGTCAGCGAGGAAGTGAGTTGGCTAGCCAGTTACCTAACTAGGTGGCTAGCTAGTGAACCCAACTGGCTAGCTGGATGGCTATCTAGTTAAGACAGCTGGTTAGCCAGCTGGCTAGCTAGGTGCCTGGCATGTAAAGCCGGATTGTTAGCAGGCTGGTCAGGTAGGTGGCCAGCTACTTAAGCCGGCTGGATTGCCTGCAGACCACCGATGTGGCTGACTTGTTAAGCTGACTGGCTATCTGACTGTCCAGCCAGTCAGCTGGGTATTTAACCTGGCTGGCTAGCCAGCTGGTCAGCCTGCTAGCTAGCTAGCCGCTTGCCTAGCAAGCTAGCCACCAGGTAGCTAGCTAGTTAACCCTGCTGGCCAGCTGTCTAGCCAACCA
>NW_007243653.1:0-4850 GCF_000164805.1 Carlito syrichta
TCAGCTAGATAAGTCAACTAGCTATTCACCTGTCTAGCTAGGTAGCTAGCTAGTTAAGTCTGCTGGCTAGCCAGCAGCTGCTTTGTTAAGTCAGTTATTTGAGTCAGCTGGATAGCCTATTGGATAGCTAGGTATCTAGGCAATTATGTCAGCTGGCTAGCCACCTGGCTAGCTAGTTAATTCAGCTAATTAAGTCAGCTGGCAAGCCAGCTGATAGCTAGGTAGCTAGCTAGTTATGTTAGCTGTCTAGCCTGTTGATTAGATAGTTAAGTGACCAAGTTAAATCAACTGACTAGCCAGCTGCCCTGCTAAGTAACTTGCCAGTTAAGTCAGCTCACTAGACAGCTTACTAGTAAGATAAGTCACCTAGTTAATTCAGCTGGATAGCCAGTTGAATTATGTATGTAGTAAGCTAGTTAATTCACTTGGCTAGAAATCAGGCCAGCTAGTTAAAACAGCTAGCCAGCTGGATAACTAGTTAAGCCAGCTAGTTTAGTGACCCAGCTGGCCAGCTGCTAGCACGTTAACCAACTCGTTGATTAATCACCTGGCTAACCAGCTGGGTAGCTAGTTTAGCTACCTCGTTATGTCCATTGGATTGCCAGCTTGCTAGCTAGTTAAAAAGATAGTTAATTCAGAAGGCTTGACAGCGTCTGACTAGATATTTCAGCTAGTAAAGTCAACTGGCTAGCTAGGTAGTGAGCAAGTTAAGTCAGCTAGTTATGTCAGCTAGCTAGTTAATTAAGTCAGCTAGTTAATTCGACTAGCTAGCTAGATAGTTAGCTAGGATGCTAGCTAGTTATTTCAGCTAGTAAAGTCAGCTGGTTTGCTAGGTAGCTAGATAGTTAAGTCAGCAAGTTACGTCAGCTGGCTAGCTAGTTAAGTCACCTAGTTAAGTCAGCTTGCTAGCCAGTTGGTTAGCTAGAAAGCTAGGTAGATAAGTAAGCTGGCAAGCCAACAGGATACATAGGTATCTAGCTAGTTAGGTCAGCTGGCTAGACAGCTGGCTAGCTAAATAAGCCACGTAGTTTATTCAGCTGGATAGCCAGCTGGCTAGCTATGTAGAAAACTAGTTAATTCAACTGGCTACAAAGCAGGCTAGCTAGTTAAGACAGTTACTTAAGTTAGCTGGCTAGCCACCTGTCTATGTAGCTAGTGTCCTAGTTGAGTCAGTTGGCCAGCCCAGCTGGCTAGCTAATTAAGTCAACTAGTTAAGTCAGCTGTCTATTCGGGTGGCTAGAGAGGAAGAGAGCTAGTTAAGTCAGCTAGCTATCCATCTGGCTAGCTAGGTAGCTAGGCAGTTATGTAAACCTGCTAGCCAGCTGGCTAGTTAGCTAAGTAACCTAGTAAATCAGCTGGCTAAACAGCTGGCTAGCTATGTTCGCTGTTCAAACAGTTGTCTAGCTAGTTAAGTAACCTAGATATGTCAGCTGGCTAGACAGCTTGCTAGCTAGGTAGCTAGCTAATTATGTCAGCTGTCCAGTCAGCTGGCTAGGTAGCTAAGTCCCTTAATTAAGTCAGCTGGATAACCAGCTGGCTAGCCAGGTAGCTTGCTATTTAAGTCTGTTGGTTAGACAGTTGGCTATCTAGTTAAGTCACCTAGTTAAGTAAGTTGTCTAGCCAGCTGCCTAGCTATATAGCAAGCTAATTAATTCAGCTGACTATCAAGCAGGACAGCTATTTAAGACATCAAGTTAAGTCAGCTGGCTTGCCAGCTGGCTAGCTAGGTAGTGAACTAGTTAAGTAAGTTGGCTAACCAGCTGGCTAGCTATTTATATCAGCTAGTTAATTCAGCTGGCTTCCCAGTTGGCTGCCTAGTTAGCCAGCTTGTCAAGTCATCTGGCTAGATAGCTGGCAAGTTTGTTAAGTCAGTTAGTTAAATCAGCTGACCAGCCAGTTTACTAGCTGGTTAAGTCAGCTCGTTAAGTCAACTGGCAAGTCAGCTGGCTAGCTAGGTAGCTAGACTAGTTAAGTCAGCTAGTTAAGACAGCTGTCTAGCTAGTTAAGTCAGTTAGTTAAGTCATCTGGTCAGCCAGCTTCCTAGCAGAGAAGCTAGCTATTTATGTCAGCTGACTAGCCATTTGGCTAGCTAGTTAAGTCACCTAGTTTCATCAGATCGCTGACCAGCAAGTTAGCTAGGTAGTTAGTTAGTTAAGTCAGATGGTAAGCCAGCGGGCTATGTAGGTAGCTAGCTGGGTAAGTCAGCTGATTATCCTTCAGTCTATCAATTTATGTCACCTAGTTATGTCAGCTGAGTATCCAGCTGTTGGATAGGTAGCTAGCTATTCAGCTGTTGGATAGGTGACTAGCCAGCTGGCTACTTTGTTAAATCAGCCAGATAAGTCAGCTGGATAGGCTGCGGGCTAGCTAGGTAGCTAGGCAATTAATTCAGCTGGCTAGCTAGCTGACCACCTAGTTAAGTCAGCTTATTTAGTCAGCTGTGTAACCAGCTGGCTAGCTAGTTAACTCAGCTTGTTGTCAGTTGTCTAGCTAGCTGATTAGCTAGTTAAAAAGCTAGTACGAGTCGGGCTAGGTGGCTCAGCCTGTACTCCTGTGCCTTTGGGAGGCTGAGGTGTGTGGATTGCCTGAGCCTGCCCAGGTTCAAGATCTGCCTGGGCAGGAACACCTCATCTCTACAATAAATAAAAAATCAGCCGGGCGTGGTAGCACATGCCTGTAATTCTGCCTACTCGGAAGGCTGAGGTGGAAGGATCACCAGAACCCAGCAGGTCAAGGCTGTGGTGGCTGGGAGTGGCCACTGCACTCCAGTCTGGGCGACCAAGTCAGACTCCAACTCAAAAAAAAAGCTAGTTATGTCAGAGAGGTAGACAGCTGGCTCACTAGTTATATCAGCTTGTTAAGTCAGCTGGCTAGCTAGGTAGCTAGCTAACTAAGACAGCTAGACATGTCAGCTAGCTAGCTAGTTAAGTCAGCTAGTTAAGTCAACTAGGTATCTGATAGCTAGCTAGATAGCTAGCTAGTTATATCAGATAGTTAAGTCATCTGGTTGGCTAGGTAGTTAGCCTGTTAATTCAGCTAGTTAAGTCAGCAGACTAGCTAGTAAAGCCAGTTAGTTAAGTCAGTTGGCTAGCCAGTAGCATAGCAGTATAGATAGCTAGTTAAGTCAGATTGTTATGTCAGGTGGCTAGCTAGCTTGCTAGCTAGGTAGCTAGATAGTTAAGTCTAGCCATCTGATTAGATAGTTAAATGACCAAGTTAAGTCAACTGTCTAGTCAGCTGGTTAGCTAGGCAGTTTGCTAGTTAAGTCAGCTAGCTACACAGCTGACTAGCTAGATAAGTCACCTAGATAATTCAGCTGTATAGCCAGCTGGCTAGCTATGAATCAAGCTAGTTGATTCAACTGGCTTGACCTAATTAAGTCAGTTGTCTTGCCAGCTGGCTCGCAATTAAGTCAGCTGACTATCCAGGTGGCTAGAGAGGTAGAGAGCTAGTTAATCACCAGGCTAGCCAGCTGGTTAACTAGTTGAGTCAACTAATTTATTCACCAGGCTGGCCAGCTGCCTAGCTCATTAATCAACTAGTTAAGTCAGTGGGCTAACCAGCTGGCTAGATAGTTAAGTCACTTCATTAAGTCATTTGACTAGCCAGCTTGCTAGCTAGTTAAAAATCTAGTAATGTTAGATGGCCAGACGGCTGGCTAGCTAGTTATTTCAGATAGTTAAGTCAGCTGGCTAGCTAGGTAGCTAGCTAGTTAAGTCAGGTAGTTATGTCAGCTAGTTAGCTAGTAAAGTCAGCCAGTTAAGTTGGCTAGCTAGCTAGATGGCTAGCTAGGTAGACAGTTAGTTATTTCAGCTAGCAAATCCAGCTGTCTAGATAGGTAGTTAGCTAGTTAAGTCAGCTAATTAAATCAGCTGGCTAGCTAGTTAAGTCTGCTAGTTATGTCAGCTGAATAGCAAGCTGCCTATCTGGTTAGCTAGCTTGTTAAGTCAGCTGGCTAACCAGCTGACTAGCTAGTTGTCACCTGGTTAGCTAGGTAGTTAGGTAATTATGTCAGCTGGCAAGCCAGCATGATATGTAGGTAGATAACTAGTTTAGTCAGCTGGCTAGCCACCTGGCTTGCTAAAGATATCAGCTAGTTAAGTCTGCAGGCTAGCAGCTGGCTACTAGTTAAGTCAACTAGTTGAGTCAGCTGTCTTGCCAGCTGGCTAGCTGGTTAAGTCAGCTTGATAGTTCAAGTTGCTAGATACATGGCTTGCTAGATAGCTAGCTAGTTAAGTCAGCAGGATAGCCACCATGATAGCTAGTTTTGTCAGCTAGTTAAGTCACCTGACTAGACAGCTGACTAACTAGTTAAGTCAGTTAGTTGAGTAAGCTGGCTAGCTAGTTGGCTAGCTGGTTAAATCAGCTAATTTATTCAAATGACTAGTCAACAGGCTAGGTAGGTAGCTCGCTAGGTTAATCAGCTGAATAGCCAGCTGACTACCTGGTAAAATCAGCTAGTTATTCAGCTGGCTAGCCACGTGGATAGGTAGGTAGCTGGCTAATTAAGTCAGCTGGCTACCTAGTTAAATGAGCGAGTTAAGTGAGCTGGCTAGACGGCTGGCTAGCTAGGAGGCTAGCTAGTAAAGCCAGCTGGCTAACTGAATGGATATCTAGTTAAGTCAGCTAGTTAGCCAAATGGCTAGCTAAATGGCTGACAAGTTATGCCAGCTGGTTAGCAGGCTTGTCAGATAGGTGGCCAGCTAGTTAAGCCGACTGACTAGAAGTCTGACCAGCAGGGTTGCTGGGTATTTAAGTCAGCTGGCTATCTGACTGTCCAGCCAGGAGTTTGCCTAATTAAGCCGGCTGGCAGGCTCCCTAGCCAGGTAGCCAGCCAGGGAGCTAGCTAC
>NW_007243654.1:0-1354 GCF_000164805.1 Carlito syrichta
AGTTAGCTAGGATGCTAGCTAGTTATTTCAGCTAGTAAATTCAGCTGGTTTGCTAGGTAGCTAGATAGTTAAGTCAGCAAGGTACGTCAGCTGGCTAGCTAGTTAAGTCACCTAGTTAAGTCAGCTTGCTAGCCAGCTGGTTAGCTAGAAAGCTAGGTAGATAAGTAAGCTGGCAAGCCAACAGGATACATAAGTATCTAGCTAGTTAAGTCAGCTGGCTAGACAGCTGGCTAGTTAAATAAGCCACCTAGTTTATTCAGCTGGATAGCCAGCTGGCTAGCTATGTAGTAAACTAGTTAATTCAACTGGCTACAAAGCAGGCTAGCTAGTTAAGACAGTTACTTAAGTTAGCTGGCTAGCCACCTGTCTATGTAGCTAGTGTCCTAGTTGAGTCAGTTGGCCAGCCACCTGGCTAGCTAATTAAGTCAACTAGTTAAGTCAGCTGTCTATTCAGGTGGCTAGAGAGGAAGAGAGATAGTTAAGTCAGCTAGTAGACAGCTGGATAGCTAGTTATGCCAGCTGTAACTAGTCACCTCTATGGCTAGATGTCTATCTCATTAATCAACTAGCTAAGTCAGCTGGATAACCAGCTGGCTTGCTAGTTAAGTTGCCTCATTAAGTCAGATAGCTACCCAGCTCGCTAGCTAGGTAAAAAGCTATTTAAGACAGATTGCAAAAAAAAGCTGTTTAGCTAGTTATTTCAGGTAGTTAAGTCAGCTGGCTAGCTAGGTATCTAGCTAGGTAAGTCAGCTAGTTATGTCAGTTAGCTAGCAAGCAAAGTCACCTTGTTAAGTCTGCTAGCTAGATATATAGATAGCTAGGTAACTAGCAAGATATTTCAGCTAATAAAGTCAGCTGGCTAATTAGGTAGCTAACTAGATAAGTCAGCTAGTTAATTGAGCTGCCTAGCTAGTTAAGTCAGCTAGTTAAGTCAGCTTGCAAGCCAGCTGCCTAGCTGGATAGCTAGCTTATGTCAGCTGACTAGTCAGCTGGCTAGTTAGTTGTCACCTCGTTAAGTCAGCTCGCTAGCCAGCTGTTTAACTAGTTAAGTCAGCCGGTTGTATCACTTGACTAGCCACCTGGCTAGTTAGTAAAGTCAGCTAGTTATTTCAAGTTTCTAGCCAACTGGCTACCTAGGTAGCCAGCTTGTTAATTTAGCTGTGTAGCCACCTGGCTAGCTAGTGATGTCAGTTAATTAAGTCAACTTGCTAGAAAGCTGGCTAACTAGTTAAGTCAGCTAGTTGAGTCTGCAGGCAACCCAGCTTGCTAGCTGGTTGTCAGCTAGTTAATTCAGGTGGCTAGAGAAATGGTTAGCTAGGTAGCAAACTAGTTAAGTCAGATGGCTAGCCAGATG
>NW_007243655.1:0-1332 GCF_000164805.1 Carlito syrichta
CTAAGACCACTAGCTGGTAACTTTTAAAATATATGAATGTGAAAGAGTTTTCTTTGTCTTGCCCCTTCAAAAATGGTATAAAAGCTCTGTATTAACTAGCATTAAATTGTCATCTGATCAAGAGGCAGGTGTCCGTGTATATGATCTCAGTTTGTCGCCTGTCCGTCTCTTCTTTGACACTTCCCATGACCCTTGCGGTGTGGGCCCTGGCACAGCAACATCCTAGTCCTCTTGAGAGTTGTAAACGGGTATCTGGTAGTACAAGTCCCTTAGGTTCCTCGGGACAACTAAGGCCTGATTCCCGGAACAAAAGAATCTTCTTGTCGTATTTGGATTTAACTCTGGTCTTAAGATGAACTTGGTAATCCTTAAATTTCCAATTGTACTTTTATTTGGAGAGGGGCTGAGGGTTTTGCAGTTGCCAAATATTTAGTACGAATTATTAAAATGTACCCAGGAATCATGGTTTACACGTCCCTAGGAAACATCTGGGCATCTG
Source organism: Carlito syrichta (assembly GCF_000164805.1). Classification (NCBI taxonomy): domain Eukaryota; kingdom Metazoa; phylum Chordata; class Mammalia; order Primates; family Tarsiidae; genus Carlito; species Carlito syrichta. The sequence goes on from NW_007243655.1 coordinate 500, forward strand.
AATTTTTGTATACAGAGTTTTGGAATCCTCATAGACAGGGAAAATCAGGGCATCTTGCTGAGATCGGAAAGTGAATTCAGTTCTTGGAGTTCTCAATCGTCTAAATCCACAAGGTCTCTTGATAAGGTTTAATCAGCAATCTGGGCTTCTATGTCGCCATATTTTTTAGTGTGTCTTTTGAAAAGGGAACCAGGAATCGGGTTCCAATTCCAAAAGGACTTTATGAGAGTCTTTCTCTTGATATTCAGCAACTGGAATTCTAGTTCACCACGAAATGTCTCAGCATCTTGCAGAGAATGAAGCAGGAATTTCAGTAATGGGAGTCCTCATATACAGAACACTACAAGACCTGTTGCTACGGAAGAATAAGGAATCTTGGTTGCACGAGTCCTCCATCCCAAAAACCTACAGAGCATCTAGCTAAGAGATAAACACCAATCAGGTTTTGGGAGTAGGAATCTGGATAATGGGTGTCCTCATATACAGAAAAGTGCACAGTCTATTGCTAAGGAAGTATAAGCAATGTGGTTTACACGTGTCCTCAATCCCAAAAAAAAACTTCAGGGTGTCTTGCTAAGGGATAAACACAAATTTGGGTTTTTGAAGCATAATCTAGGGAAATGATTCTCATATACAGGCAACTGCACGAACATTTCCTAAGATAGAATAAGGAATCTAGGTGACATGTGTTTTCAATCCACAAAAAACTACACGGTGTCTTCCTAAGGTCTAAACAAGCATCAGGGTTTCAACGCATGTATCTGGGAAAGGGAGGACTCATATTCAGGCAACTGCACGGCTGTTGCTAAAAATAAAGAATCTGGGTTATACAA
>NW_007243655.1:1352-2149 GCF_000164805.1 Carlito syrichta
CAAGGAAGAATAAAGAATCTTTGTTGTACGAGTCCTCAATCCAAAAAATTCCCAGGGTGTCTGCTATGAGACAAACAAGAAACAGGGCTTCGAGTTCCACAAATATTAGGGAGCAATGTAGCATGCGGATATTACGAATCAGTCATTTCAGGACTTCAGCAACATTATGGTCCTCTTGAAAGTTGTAAACGGGTATCGGGCACTCCAAGTCCGTTAGGTTCCTCGGAACAACTATGGCCAGATTCCAGGACAAAAAGAATCTTCTTGCCATATTTGGATGTAACTCTGTGTTGGGAGCCGGCCACGGAGGTCCACTGAGCGTTAGGGATCAGGGAGGGCTGTGGACCTCAAGACCACTAGGATGTGTTCGGGAGCCGTAGACCCCATTTTCCTCCCCCTTTTGCCATGCAGCACAAATAACCTAAAGGAACTCTGCTGGCCTAAGCTGAAGGCTCTGTGACTCTGACAGGCATGGCTCACTCTAGAAACCCATTGTTCCTGTTTCCCATAAACTGCAGTTTCGGCTCAGGTATTAGATATAATTCAAACTCAGGTCACATTTGGGAGCCTTTTATACAAGCTTCTTTATAAGATTTAAAAGAATATTTGTAGAATTAGTATATACTTATGGAGAGCTGTTTTCAGCTTTTCAATGGTATAGATGATTATCGAGAGTGGCCCAGCACAGAGTTTGGGCTGGGCCACATTCCTGAGAGCCCAGCATGTACTTTGGACTGGGCTGCATTCTTTTAGGCTGGCTTTAGCTACAGTTAGTGTAAGGTCTTTTTTATACCTGT
>NW_007243655.1:3100-4894 GCF_000164805.1 Carlito syrichta
CATCTTTCTTTCTTTTAATATCTATCCCTACAGATTCGCCGACGCAACCACATTTTCCAATGGACTCCCCAAAACTTGCAGGGACTGGCCCCCCACAAAATAGCACCCTAAACGTGGGGCCCTGGCTAGGTAAGCTTTTTTCTCCTTTCAGGGTGGCTAGGATCTTACCTAGGGTACTGCAGACCTTTCTGTAGAGACAGGCAGAGTGAGACATGTAAGGATTGGTTTTTTGATGCCACAGCCATGATATAATCATGGGCCAGAGCGAGTCTAAGGAACGGAAAATGTTCATCAGCATTCTAATGAATACTTTGTCTAAATGTGGAACTAAAGTTCCTTTCTCTAATCTAGCTCGAATCCTGCATTCTGTTCAGGAACAATGCCCTTGGTTTCCGGAAGAAGGTACAGTAAATTTAGATACTTGGCTAAGGGTTGGGGAAGAAATACGGTTGTATTATTCACAGTCGGGGCCTGAAAAGGTTCCACCCGATGCCTTTTCCTTGTGGAATTTAATTAAAGACGCCTTAGATCCTCAGCATGATTATGATAAATTCCCTTCTAGAAGGGTTACTATCGATGAAGAGGATGATGAAGAAACTTTTCTCTTTGCAGCAGCCTCGATTCCCCTGGATTATAATGACAATGATAAATTATCTCCACAGGATGAAGCTGAACCCAAGGCAGAAACTGCTAGGTATCATATCAGTCCTCCTAACCCTGTGCCTTCCCTCCCACAGGCTGCTCCCTTCAATGCTAAAATCTTAAAGCTGAAAAATTTGCCTAACAATGCCAGGAATGCCCCTGCAACTCCTGTCTTTCCTCTTGGTATTCAGGCAGTAAGAGCTGAAGCAGAAAAAGAAGGAGATTTTAGTTTTACAGCTTGTTTCCCAATACAATTTTGTCCCAGTGCTGCTGGAGTGGACTGAGTTCATTGGGAACCCTTGCCATATAAATTGGTAAGAGTTACGAGAGGCAAGCTCAAAGTATGGTCCTCTTGCACCTTATACAATTACTATTTTAGATCAATTTGCCTCTCGATGGATGACTCTCGCAGATTGGCAACAATTAACCAAAAGCTGCTTGTCCGGAGGTGTTTATTTGCTGTGGAGAACCGAGTATGAGGATCAAGTTAAAATTCAAATGGACCAGAATTTAAATCGACCTGCTGTGTCATTCATTATTTCTCATGATATGCTCTCCGGGACTGTTATGTATACCAAATGACCAATCAAATTTCTCTACCCAAAGATGTTTTGCTTCAGATAAATCATTGTGCTGTCACTGCGTGGAAAAAATTACCGGCAGACACTGCTCAGATTTCTTCCTTATCCGATATAAGACAAAAGGCCGAGGAAAGTTATGAGGACTTTGTTTCCACACTCACTATGGCTGTTAATCAGTGTGCAGACGTAAGCCCAGCTATCATGCAAAGGATGGCTTTGGCCGCAGCATTGAAGGGAGAAATCTTTTCACAGATCACTCAAGGTATGCAGGGCGCAGGTAAACAAACAAACAAACAACAAAAAATGTTTTAGTGCAATCATGTTATGTGTGTGGACAAATTGGGTGCATTAGTAGAAATTGCCCCGCTAACCTTAACGCTTAACGTTATCTCTTACTGCACCTCTTTCTAAGGTTTTCCTTTAACAGGAGAATACTGAAATAAAGCCTGAACTTAGTTACACTTTTCCTTTTCTTATAGAAATGCAGGGAACCCAAACAATAATAAGCAAAAATATATAAGTAATATGAGTAATATAAGTAATATAAGCAAAAGTATATAAGTAATGTGTA
>NW_007243655.1:5367-7409 GCF_000164805.1 Carlito syrichta
AAAAGAATAGCCTAGTTGCTGTGCTCTTGCCTTATCCAAAGCAGGTAGAACTTTAACTAACCTGCCTAGAGTGACTCTAGATTTGGCTCTAGTGATGTTGCTTTTGGGGTTCAGGGTTTACTAATTCTAGAACTCTAAAAGATTTATTTATACAAGGAGTTAAAATTACAGGCTTGTCAGACACAGGAGCCGATGTTTCTTGTATTGATGTTTCTTGTATTGCCAGGAAGGATTGACCTGCCTCATGGCCAAACTCATATGACTCCTTCGGGACTTATAGGCATTTGTCGAGCACCCTCCGTAGCCAAAAGTTCACAGATTTTAAATTGGACAGATAATGAGACTTCAGGAACTTTTTGCCCGTATGTTATTCCATCTATCTCCTTTACATTATGGAGAAGAGAGATTCTTTCACAAATGGGCACGCTTTTGTATAGCCCCGGTGATAAAGTCTCAGCACAAATGCTGCAGATGGGCTATGTTCCCTTTAAGGGACTTGGTAAAGGCAGACAGGTAATTACAAAAACCTGTTCAAGTGAATGAAAAACAAACCAAGCTGGCATTGGCTATTCAAATTTACCCTATAGGCCATTGTTGTTAAGGTTGCCTGTCAATAAGCCAGTTTTTGGTAAAACAATGGCCTATACCATCTAAGAAACTTAAGGCAGCAAAAGATTTGGTGCAACAGCAGTTAAAAACTGGCCTATAATTGTCATAAAGAAAAAATAAACAAAACAGAAATACTTAGAGTTATGTATAAAGTGAAAATGCAGAAGTATTCTGCTTTAAATTAATAGGAAAGAACTTGAAATATATGTTGACATGTATTTGGAGGATGGTAATTCACAAAGAATTTTTTTTTACATATAATTCATTATAAAATTAAATAGGAATTTATTTTGTGTATTTAAGTTACAATTTTTCTCATACAAATTTACCTTATCCACAACTTTATATACAGTATATCAATTAATTAAGGCAGGGAGGAAACAGAACAAAAAGGATTAATAAGCATGAGAAAATCAGTGGGAAAAACTTTCAAACTGAGTATGAAAGCCTACAGATTCTAAATACCACTATGGAAAAATTTATGCTAATGACTGTAGTTCTATCATTTCATTTTAAAGGTATACCCTTGAATCCTCAGTCAAAATAAGTAATGTTAGTGCTATGAAAAATGAATTGATAAGGAAGAAATTTTATAACTCTAGGGCATGGCTAAAATCTAATATGGCAAGCACTAGAAAACATAGCATTCTAATTAAGGATTGTCTGGATTGGCTCTCCTGGTCAGTTAAATTATCCCAAGAACTATCTCATTACTAGGAAATGCTCACATGAGATGAGAATCCCATTTACTCCCATACATGCAACTTTGCTTCTGCAGGGGAATGTTAAGAGGGGACTGCTAGATGCCATGCTCTACATTACTCACAGACTATGCCTTCAATGACATATACCTTGGAAACCACAAGTGATTTGAGTCATAGAAAAGGGAAATTTTAAGGAAAAAAATGTAGCTTAAACATAATTTACCTCATCTACCAGGACATTATCAATTCTTAATTATTACATGAGCCACATTTTACATAGTGATTAAATTCAGACTAACTAAAGGGTTGGATGTTTCTAGGTTGTTTATTGAAGCAATTATTCTCTTAAGTAAAAAGTGTTAATAGGAAAAATCTTCATAGCCATTGTCATAGGGAAAATACAGTTGGCACTTTATCTTAAAACATTTCATTAATAATGAATTATCTTATTACATTATCTACTAGAACCTTGTTATTAAATATGTCGTTTGCAGATCAGCAGCTTGGACATCACCTGGAAAATTGTTAGATATTAAAAAGTCAGAAATAGTCTCATTTCTGATCCTTTGTACATGGCCTGGGTCCACTGAATCAGACCCACTAAATAAAAATCTACATTTCAACGAGATCTTCCAGGGTGAATGTCGACATTTGAAGTTTGTAAAGACTGGAGCATAATAGAATAGTCATTGAAACCATGCCCTCTTAATTCAGGAGAATCATGTTTTC